>NW_021889781.1:0-652 GCF_006229205.1 Suricata suricatta
TGCTGAACCCCGGATCAAATATCAGTTTACACCTTTAGAGCCAGAATCCCCCAACTTGGTTATGTCACCACTTATCATAGGGTCTAATACTTTCTTAACTTTTGAATTTGGAAAGCGCAGCATGTCCTGGGAGTTGGGATTCGAATCGAACGTTTGCCCAGTTACGCAGGAGGAAGGGTCTGTAGTCCTGAAGATCTGGACACGGACCCGACTTGCTGTGGGCGGCGAGGGGCGGACGATGAAGGAAAAGATAAAGAACCTCCGGGTTTCGACCCCGCCTGCTGCCCGCGGGCTCACGGTGCAGACACAGCCGGGGAGAGGGGGAGGGGAAATCAGCTGTGGGCGTCTCTTCTGACGGTGTTTCTTGTTGTTCTTTTTCTTTCTCGCTCTTTAATAATGCTGAGATTAGAACCAAAGATGAAAGCGCGGGTTTAGGTGGAGCTGGCGCGTTGCCTCCTGCCGGGGCCCCGAGTAAGCTGGGCGTCCGGCCTCTCCTCCGTCGAATACGCTCTGCGCCGCCGGCGCCGTCACAGCCCCGCGCGATACACCTTGACTTCCGCTGAGAGCCGCAGGTGGTGAGGGAACTCTGAGCAGCAAGGGAGGGTGAGTTTGGAGGGAGGAGAGGAGGGGGAGGAGGCCGGGGAGGACTGGT
>NW_021889782.1:0-652 GCF_006229205.1 Suricata suricatta
GGGGGGGTGACCAAGGAGAACATCCTCAAAATAATACTTGTTAAATAGAGTCCTCGTAACTAGATTTGTCCTGAACATCTTATTCATTGTCCTTACACAGCTGCTTCTTTTCTCCCTTGGACGGATTTGGCAGAAGTAAGGACTGGGGGGAAGTGAGCTGTATCAGTCAGAGACCAAACTGTCAGAGACACTTGACCAGTGAAAAGTCTGCCATCTGTTTTTCATATGGAGGCCATTCTCAGTTTCTTAATTGGGGCTAATTTGGAGTGACATTACAGCACTCTGGTGGACTTTACATTCTCACCTGCAGACCACTTACAATTCATGTACCCCAGGGACAAGGGAGGCAGGGGGTAGATGGATGAGAACTCGGTTAACACCAGTTTCCAGGACACCTAATTAGGAAGCTCTCCGTCGGGCTAGGGCTGTGGGAGCTACCACATAATACAGTGTAAAGGGCGTGGGGCTTAGCTGGATTTGATTATTGCCACTGGGGACGCAAGGCTGGGCTCCATATTGCCCTGGCCATGGCATTCAGCTCTTCCAAGGGCAGGAAAACAACTTGGGCTTGGCTCTGTTGACCTTCCCCCGGCTCTTTTCTGCACTCCTTTAAAGTCTGGGCAGAAAGAAGGATGAGATCTCTTCTGGGGTC
>NW_021889783.1:0-652 GCF_006229205.1 Suricata suricatta
CTCTGCAGGAAAAACAAGCAGGACATTCCCCAGAGCAGTGAAATTCAAGTTCCTCAAGACGCGTAGGTGGAGATGATCCTTTTGGTCTGGGTGGCAGGTCTGTGTGTAAATAGCCTTTAAAAGGGGAAAGAAATCAAACTGCAACACTGCAAAGCAACAAGGAGGCGGCGACTCTTCCGCCTCGCAAACACAAACGCTTCGGTGACAGACAAGACCGAATCGCTGCAGGTGCGGTGGGCGGCTGAGACAGTCTAGTGACAGGAACAATGACATATATGTTACCCATAAACATTGCATGGGGAAAAATGCCATAAAAAGGAGACAAAAGAGGGATAAAGGGAGGGGAAAAGCTATTGCCCAGCTCAATCCTTAACTCCCTTTTACAATTGCCTGATAAACAATCTTCTACTTAAGTTTTTGCTTCAGTGGCTTTTATGGTAGGTAACAAAATCTTTTAGCTTTACATCATAACCCGAGGCACTATAATGGGCTCTTTAAATGATATTCAGGTGTTTTGCAACTTCTGTTGGCAGTCTCAGTGGTGAAGAGTTATTAGTCAGACATTAAAGACAGTTTTAATAAAGGGGGGGGTCTGTTTAGGATAGCCCTAGTCCTGACCAGCCCTTCTATACCATGGGAGTCCACTCTGAGG
>NW_021889784.1:0-652 GCF_006229205.1 Suricata suricatta
CTCCTTTTGTTTGCTGTTTAAAGAAAAGTTTATCAGTGGCTATTGGAAACTTAGGAGTTGAAACTGATACCAATATTTTAAATTATTTTAGTAGAAATTCAAAAAACTCTAATATAAAGGAATTTATTATGCTTAGATTAAAATATTTTCCAAGAAATGATAAGATTAATGTTCACACATCAAAAAATGTGTTCCTGAAGATAAGTTTTTGTAATTTCTCCTATTATGTTTAAATGAATATATCAGATCTTAATATGCACACTTAAGAATAAAATAATGGGGCACTTGGGTGGCTCAGTCAGTTAAGCATCTGATTCTTGATTTAAGGTCAGGTCATGATATCACAGGTTCGTGGGGTGGAGCCCCATGTCCAGCTTTGTGCTGAGCATGGAGACTGTTTGGGATTCTCTCTCTCTTTCCCTCTCTCTTTGCCCCTCTCCCACTCACACATACACACACACATTTGCTCTCTCAAAATAAAGACTTTTTAAGAAAGAATAAAATACCAAAGAGAGAAAAAGGGAGAGAATAAAATAACAACTTGCATATATATATATATATATCACTTTCCTCCTCCCCTCTTCTTCCTTTTTTGGAGTAAAATAATAGTTTGTGGAAAGATCTTAGAAATATACAGCATAACTAAATGGTG
>NW_021889785.1:0-652 GCF_006229205.1 Suricata suricatta
ACCAAAGAACAGAAGTGAAGGGTCTCAGGCAGCCAGTGGGGGAATCAGACAATATTCACAGTTTAAACCGTTGATTTCAAGTTGGATGCCTGGTTCTCATCCTCAATCACCAGAACTGTAAGAAGTGGTAATTCCAGGGCAGGGTTTTTCAGCCTAGGCACTCAGGACATTTGGAATTGATTTTTTTTTTTTGTTACCCTCACCTCTATCCACCAGATGTCAGTAGTAGAACCCCCCCCAAAAGTGACAATTAAAAAATGTTTTCAGACATGGCCAAACATCCCATGGGGGTGCAAAAGCACCCCCAATTGAAAACTACTGTTGTGTAGTCAGATGCAAAGATTCAAGTCCCAGCTGTCACAATTAGCTGTGACAACTTGGGCACATTACCTATGGAACATCAGTTCCCTCATCTGCAAAAAGGATGTAATAACATTAATGTTGTTATTGCCTTGGAAGATCATTTGGAAGATTAGATGAATTAATGAATAGCCCTCAGCACAGTGCCTGGCACAGAGGTAAGGGCCAAAGGAGTGTCTGCTGTATTGCCTGCTTGGACACCTTTCCTGTCATTTTCACCATGCCTGACACAGACCCATCACTCAAACTGCAAACCTCGTGGGGCCAGCTTGCCAAATTCTACAAATCTTGA
>NW_021889786.1:0-652 GCF_006229205.1 Suricata suricatta
ACCAACTCAAATTATTTTGAATTTGATAAGATGAGGTTCTTGGATTTGCATTATTTTTGAGGTTTACAAAAAGATAACATGTAATCCTGTCGTGTTTCCACTGCAGATAGTGAAGCAGTTTGAGTTTAGAGTAAAGAGAGTATTTGAAGGTAGAAACTCAGAGCTGGACTCTTCATCCCATGCTTACTAGCTGTGCTACCTCAATTAAATAGTCAAATTTGTTTAATTTGATTATCATTCTTTCCATGTATGAAATGATGAAAATATTGACAACTGTCTCAGCGGCCAGTTATACCGTTACGCCGACATGAGATGTCTGTGCCTGAAAATGTGTGAATAGCGTCTGTTCAACCAACCCCTCATTTTACAAAGGTGTAAACTGAGACTCAGAGAAGTTAAGCGATCGGACCTAGGTCATGATTGATCAAATCCCTGGCATTTGTGTTCCCTTTTACTGAGTAAGTTGAATCCCTCTTTCACATTCCCTCGTTCGGAATTCCCTGCCAGCACTCTATGGACCTCCACCCCCGACCTCAGTGAGTGAGGTGTTCTGAGTGGTGTGGGTGAAGCAGCCTTTCTGATGAGAAGGCAAGAGTCATAGTAGAACAGTTTGAATTTTCACTAAATAATGAGGCTGGATCAATGCTGGTGG
>NW_021889787.1:0-652 GCF_006229205.1 Suricata suricatta
TGAGTGTGTCAATAGCTCATTTTTTTATTGCTAAGTATCTCACCATATTTATATGCCACAATTTGTTTATTCCACTTGTTGATGAGCATTTGGATTGTGTCCAGTTTGGGGTTATTACAAATAAAGCTTGTATGCATGTTCATATGCAAGTTGTTGTGTGGACATAGTTTTTCATTTTTCTTGGGTGGGCCACATGGTAGGTTTAATTTAATTTTTAATGAAACTGCTATCCTATTTTCCAAAGTGGTTGCATCATTTTACATTTCCGACAGTAGTGAATGAGAACATTCTAATTGTTTAATGTCTTTGCCAACATATGATTTGGTCAGTCATTTAAATTTTAGACATTCTAGGGGCACCTGGGTGGCTCATTCAGGTAAGCATCCGACTTTGGTTCTGGTCATGTTCTCACAGTTCGTGACTTCAAGCTCCGTGTTGGGCTCTGTGCTGACAGCTCAGAGCCTGGAGCCTGCTTCAGATTTGGTGTCTTCCTCTCTCTCTGTCCCTCCCCTGTTCGTGTGCTCTCTCAAAATATATAACAACTGAAAAAAAAATAAATTTTAGACATTCTAGGGGCCCTGGGGTGGCTCAGACCGTTGAGCATCCAACTACGGCTCAGGTCATGATCTCAAGGCTTGTGAGTCTGAGCCCC
>NW_021889788.1:0-652 GCF_006229205.1 Suricata suricatta
GGTCCCTTCCATTCCCTTGAAATCTGCATGAGAGCTCCTGACGTGCTTCTCCAGTGAAAGCCACCCCTAGACAGCAAGATCCTCCCCACTCACCTCCATCTATGCATTCCACCTGTAGGATTGGTGGTTGAACTATTTATATTTAAAGATAGTAGGATCTCAAACCCTGCATGCATCCCTCCCCTTGCAAGCCTTACCAGCCAGATAAGGGGAAAGCTTCCATGTCTCCTGCTTTCCTTTTGGGAAAAGGTGTCTTGCTGTGATGAATGAACTCATTGTTGGTGCAAGGTGGAGAATGTTACTCTTGCCTTCTCTTACCCACAGTAGGGGAAGCTAAAGGGGTATATTATATTTCAGCATTTAAGAGATTGGGAAGGCCAGAACTTTTGAGGGGGGCATATTTTTAGTAAAATGGGAAAGGTATTTGCAGACAAGTGATCTGTGTTAAGGTCAAGTTTGAAGCAAGGGCAAAGAAATGGGTCTGCTTTTTTTTTTTTTTAAGTATTTTGGTTTTGCTCTCACCCAACTCCATGCCACCACCCCAGGGAGAAATTGGATATTATAAACACTGAACACTAATCAGTTGAACTAAACCCCTAATAAAAAGAGAGGGTGGAAAAAATTAAGGATTTTTTTCTAAAATAGATATTTT
>NW_021889789.1:0-652 GCF_006229205.1 Suricata suricatta
TACGTTTTAAACTTAGTCAATCAATAATTCCCTCCCTTTGCTTCTGCCTTTCCTTTATGAAAATCTCTCTTCCAAGCTCCTGTGGTGAAGATCCTAATAATTTCCAGTGGGGCACCACCTCTTCCAATTATTTTTTGTTAAATACATTCTTAAAATGTTTATTGTGCCTCAGTTTATCTTTTAACACCTGTTTTTTGAATGCATCACCAATGTGAATTTCATTTACATTAAAAGTGGCAGAGACGATAATAATACACTCAAATATTTCCTCTATTTTCTCCAGCCTTCCCTGTGATTGATTTGGTAAATGGGCAAATTTATAAACTGAAGTTTAGTATTACTTTGTTTTGTTTAAAACTAAAAGAAATGTTGGAATATTTTTGGAATCAAAGCAAGATTCAGTTTTGAGACTTGGATAAAAATAAATGAGTTGAATTATATAAACTTTTGTCCTAAAATATGAACATATTTGACAACATAAAAATGCACAATAGTATAAACAAAATATCTTTCCTTCTTAAAACAGACATTAGTATGGAAGAGTGACAGAATCATCAGTGATGTATGGTTGTCCCCCTCTATCCATAGAGGAATGCTTTCTAATACCTACAATGGGTGCTCAGAAATGGATAATGCCAATCCTTATATACTA
>NW_021889790.1:0-652 GCF_006229205.1 Suricata suricatta
TTTCAAGATATCTTGAATTTCTAAGCAGTTTGTAAAAGTTATTAAGATGACCCAAACCTCTCACATTTCTCTTTCTGTTATTCTCTTTAAACCTTAGTTATAATATAGTCCATCTTAAATTAGTGTTCTATTTTTTAGGTTGAATATTCAATAAAACTTTAAAAATAAAATCTAGGATTAAAATATTTGTGGATATTTAAATGATCTTAATGTTTCAAATATAAACAACATAGATGTTGATATAGGTAAATACATACACAGAAAACAAATATGTGGATGTACATAGTTCAGCCTTTTAAAATGTTTACTCGGAATAAGGTAAAGGTGATGCCTTTGGAAAGGCACATTTAGGGGTACCTGGGTGGATCAGTCAGTTAAGCATCCAACTTAAGCTTAGGTCATTATCTCGTAGTTTGTCGGTTCAAAGCCTACATGGGGCTCTGGGCTGAGAGCTCAAAGCCTCAGCTTTGCTTGCTTCAGATTCTGTGTCCCCCTTCTCTCTGCCCCTCCCACGCGCATGCTCTTCCTCTCTCTTTCAAAAATAAACATTAAAAATTTTAAAGAAAAAGAAAGGTCCACTTATATTTTCTCCCCCTCTGAAATAATGTGGAGATAAGCAAACAGTGAATTTCATATCTTTTCATAAAAGAAT
>NW_021889791.1:0-1424 GCF_006229205.1 Suricata suricatta
TTCAATTATTTTCAACAAATACAAGGCTCTCTGTGGTGAATGCTCCATCAGTACTTTCCTCTGGAACTCTTCACCTTTCAGTTTGTGATAGAGAAAAGCAATATTGCAGTTCTACAGGGGAAGGCAGAAAGACCTCTGCATTTTTACTACTATCCACCAGGCTTCTCATTTAATTCTTACAAGGGCCCTAGAGATGGCCGTTAACATCCCATTTTTTAATGAGGGCAGCGGGAATGAGTTGGTTTATGTAAGTTGCCCAAGATTAGTGGTAGAATCAGATCTCCCCCCCTGCTCGTGTCACTCTGATCTCATGCTCTCCCATCAGCTCCAATGCTTCCCATTAGGGAGAAGAGGGGTCAGCTCTAATTTAAATTCCATTCAGCAAATATTGTTAGCCTTGGCCACACTCCCAGAGCCATCATATGGCTATCTCCTCTAGGAATTTGTAGTGTTACTCACCATAATTGTAGGACATAAGACAGTATATCATTCAGTTTCAGACTGGATATAGCAAAAAAGCCAAAATATTTGCAACAGAATAGGTATTTTGGGTATTGAAAAAATCCAATACAGAAGATTTTTAGATCTCCCTCATTTCTTCTTGACCAAATAACTGATTCAACAAAGAGAATTGTATGCAAATAAAAATATAATTTGGGAGAAACCATTTGAATGGTCAGGGATGACAATTATTTCTTAGAATTAAGCAACAACCATAAGGCTTATTTTATCCATGGCATTCACAATGAAGAATTACAAGGAAGAAAAGTAGAATCTCCTGGCACAGACAAAAGACCTTAAACATCTTCTAATCATATGCCAAATGGCAATGAAAATAAAAAAAGGTGATGTGGTTAAATAGAGCACTGAATAACGAGTCAACTTTCTGGGTTATAGTGCCAGAACATAACTTCCATTTATTACTGTAGCATCTTAGCTAGGTGACCTGGTCTTTCAGACCCAACTTCCTCACTTGTGAAATGGAAATCTAGTACTAGGATATGCACTGTCTGTTCCACAAGGACCGAGATGAGACGTGGAAAGTTGCCTTGGAACGATAATGCTGGAAAAGAGTGTTACAGTGAGTCCCGACCGTGCACTCCTCGTCCTTGTCGCCCTTCTGCCTTGGACACGATCTGACACAGCCCAGGTGTTTAACAAATGTCGGTTGGACCTAATGGAACTGAAGCTAGGTTTATGTACAAAATACACAGAGCTGGAAACGTGCCTCACCCCGGTGATGTTTGCACTAATTATGTGGCTTCCCTGAGCCTAGCCATTGACTCAGCCCTCCCGTATTCTTCTTGGTACTATCTCAGCTGCCCCCGACTGGAATGGGCTGCCAGTCTGTGGGCCTGGGAAGAGCCCCTTGGGACTTGAAGCTGGCATGCTGTGGGGAACATCCTGTGTGGAGTGATGATTGG
>NW_021889792.1:0-652 GCF_006229205.1 Suricata suricatta
AGAGGTTATGTACCTGTGTGGTTCAGCCTTGTCATATCTACCAATGCCACACATATTTAATGACTCAAAGAACATATTTCCACTCTTGGATCATGGGCCACTAATGATGAGAGGTCTACAGCAATATATCTCAGTGGCACAAAGAAACACAGTGGCTAAAAAGCAAAGCTCCTTTTATTTCTGGCTTCAGTCAATCAACACTTAATGCTTAAAGGGGAAAGAGAAAAGTATATGTGTGGGGGGCAGTCTTTAAAACTATTTAGACAGGACTTAGAACCTGACATCCTCTCCTAAGTAGGTTGTACCATTTTGAATTGTAGAAAATGTGATGTGTGGAAGGCTTGCCTGTAAATATGCTGAATGTGTTTGTTAATCCATCATCAAGCACAGTATGCTAACATATGCACAGTATTTTCAGCCACGTGCAAGAGAAATGCTTTCGGTAAACATTGTAAAAAGGTTTATTTTCATTATTTGTTGTACCTGTCCCAGCAAGTTAATGGAGAAGAGGAAGATAAGTGTGGGCAAGCTGACAGGTTTTATCTTCTGTGAGG
Organism: Suricata suricatta; assembly: GCF_006229205.1. NCBI lineage: Eukaryota > Metazoa > Chordata > Mammalia > Carnivora > Herpestidae > Suricata > Suricata suricatta. The sequence goes on from NW_021889792.1 coordinate 555, forward strand.
AGACAAGAGAGAACCTTCCTTCACTTCTGCCTACCCCCACTCTTTGTCCTTAGGCCTCAGTAGTCCCAGAAGGTAACCTGTATACACCAACCTGTTCA
>NW_021889793.1:0-652 GCF_006229205.1 Suricata suricatta
TTTCCCCCCTCTTTCTGCCTCTCCCCTGCTCGCTCTCTCTCAAAATAAACCAACAAACTTAAAAAAAAAAGAATATGCTTTTAATCTTTGATCATAAAATAATGAAAGCTAAATGCTATATCTACACACCAAATGTGGCTTATTTCTGAGCAGAGAGCAGGATATGTTATGGTCTTCTGAGTGTTATGCTCCTTTTGCTCCATTTGGTAGGATATAATCTAAGAATTCTGAGCATACAGGAGACAAGGTAGGTCAGAGAGTAAATTCAGGTCAGATTCTATTATTGGGAAAACCTTAAAGTTAAAGGTTCATAGAGTTAGTAAGTTTCTCCCGTTTCTATTCAATTGAAGAAATAGTTATTGAAGTCCTGCCGTGTGCAAGAGATAGGCTGTGCTTTCATACATATTTGTAAATATGTAACAAAACATGTCCATGTTTAGCTGGAAAATCTGGAAACTCTCAAAATTAAGATTTTGTTAACATTACATGTCCCAAAAATATTCTAATCATCAAGACTGATTTTAAATTAAAAAAATTTTTTTTAACATTTTTTTTTTGAGAGACAGAGCATGAGCAGGGGATGGACAGAGAGAAAGAGAGAGACAGAATCCAAAGCAGGCTCCGGGCTCTGAGCTGTCAGCACAGAGCCTGA
>NW_021889794.1:0-652 GCF_006229205.1 Suricata suricatta
TGTTTAATTTTTTTTTTACATAGTGCTAAATTTCTTTTGCTGATATTTTGTTAACGATTTTATTCTTCTATATTCATGAACACTATTGATACGTAGTTTTTGCTTTGTTTGTTTTGTACTCTTGTTTGATTGGCTTTGGTATCAGGGTTAAAATGGTTTCATAAAATAAGTGGGGAACTGTTCTTATCTCCTTTTTTCTGGAAAAGACTGTCTAGAATTGGTGGTAATTCTTCTTTAAAAGTTTGTAGAGGGGCACCTGGATGGCTCAGTCGGTTAAGTGTCTGACTCTTAGATTTCACCTCAGGTCTTGATCTCAGAGATTGTGGGATCCAGCCCTGCGATGGGCTCTGCTTTGACAGCACTGAGACTACTTGAGATTCTCTCTCTGTCTCTCTGTCCCTTTCTGACTTTCCTGCATTCATGCTTGAGCGCTCTCACGCGCTCGCGCTCTCTCTCTCTCTCTCTCTCTCTCTCTCTCTCAATAAATAAATAAATAAATAAAATTTTAAAAAATAAAGTGTTCCCATGGATAATACAGATAAGTTTGTTAGAAAAATGCTGGTGGTATTTTGATAGGGATTGCATTAAATGTGTAGATTGGGTAGTAAATGGGTAGTATAGACATTTTAACAATGCTTGTTCTTTTAGTCCA
>NW_021889795.1:0-652 GCF_006229205.1 Suricata suricatta
TTAGGCATAGGTATGAGAAAGGAGGGGGTGGTTCCTGGAACACGGAGCTGGAGTCATAAATAAGGAGTCTGATCACAGGATCTGTGGCCAGAGAGAAAGGCAGCCACAGCCAGAATGAAGCAAGGGTGAGTGGGTGTTAAATATCTTCATTTCTCTTATGCCAACATCTTCCATTGGCCAGCCCCAACTTGCACCTGGAGTGCAGGGGTGACTCGAATTGCCATCTACTAAATTCAGCCTCCAAGGCCTTGAGCAAGTCTGAGAAATTCAGAAGGATCTTAAGGTAGTTTCTAGCATGGAGAAATGGAGAATAATCAGGATAGCTACCCAGAGTTCTCTTAACATGATTTAGAGGGAACTCCAGTCACTAGAGGCATTTCTGATTTTATTTGCTTCTAAGTGATCCTATCTTTAAACAACTACATGAGTGTATTATGTACATTTCCATCAAAAAGGAAGAAAACATTTTTTGTGCATTGCTTTCTTTTTCCTTTCCTTCTTGACTTACTTTTACCTTCCCTGTCCTTCCTTTTGTCCCTTTCTTCCCCTCCCATCCTCACTCCATTTTTTCATCCTTCCCTCCCTCCCATTTTCTTCTATTCCTTGGATCTATCCTTAATCTCAACAACTCTGAACAAGTCTAGTAACTTAA
>NW_021889796.1:0-652 GCF_006229205.1 Suricata suricatta
TTTGGGAACACCTGCCTGCCTTCCTGAACTTTTTTTTTTCTTCCTGAACTTAAAAAAAATTTTTTTAAATTTATTTTGAGAGAGAGAGAGAGAGCAGGGGAGGGGAGGGGCAGAGAGATGAAAGAGAGAGAATCCCAAGCAGGCTCAGCACTTTTAGCTCAGAGCCCGGTGCAGGGCTCAAACTCCCGAACTGTGAGATGATGATCTAAGCCAAAATCAAGAGTCAGATGCTTAGCCAGTGGGGGCCAAAGGCCCCAGTATAGGACAAAGGTATAGGAATAAGGAATCTCAGGATGAAAACATCCAAGATGGGGTAAACAAGATTAGGTATTCATGGTCCGGAAATGCTCTCCAATTTAGTACGGTAACAGAAAGCTGCTTTCATAGGAAAGAAGGACTAAGTTAGGTAAACAGGGCTATAGGCCCCTGCGGGCAAAGTTGCCCGGAGCGGAGCTAATTAGCAAAAGGAAGGTGCCTTGTTGACCCTGAGGTAGCAGGCTCCATCTTGTCCCCAGACCCATTTAGGTAATGCGATGCCTCACGTCTGCTGTAAATAACCTTCCGTCCAGCTCCAAGATTTTGTTTTGTATTAACCCAAACCCCTAACACCGAATATCTTCAAAACTCTCTTTCTCTCAAGCCCCTGAGTTAA
>NW_021889797.1:0-652 GCF_006229205.1 Suricata suricatta
AGAGATCACACTGGATGAAAACTACTTTCCAAAGCAGTCAGTCCAGGTGTGCAGAGATGAAGAAGACCCCGTACATCATTCTGGCTACACTTGCCTAAGAAGCACATTGTTTCTAGGCTACAAGCAGGATAATTGTTCTTAGTTTCGATACCACATTCTATCAGACGGGGGCTTTTGTCAAAAGCCCTTTGTGATCGTGATTCCATTAAGCTTCTCTCACACCCTGTTGTAGAGGAAATATCTTGCTTCCATCACAGATGGGCAAAATGAGGCTTGGAGAGAGGTGATGCTTCTACAGAGGAGGTGGGGGTGGGGGCTGGTCGTGACCTCCGGTTACTAGCTTACCTGGCAACCCAAGTTCGGCTTCTCTCTCTGCATCATTTAAAAATCTCCACAATCAGCCAAAAGATCTATATTTTCTTATTACCTTAGCAGCTTCTTCTGAATAAATCTTTTTTTCCCGGCACAAGGAATGAATTTAAAGGAATATGTTAAATATTTTAAAAAAGGCTTGCAAAGCAAGGTTCTCCTTTGACCCTAATATCTCCCTCAGATTTCCTCCTGCACACGCATGTCCTTATCAAACACAATTCCCCTTCTCTGGAAGCAGGCTGAGATTGCGGGAACGGAGGTGGGGGCATTATCATAGCAA
>NW_021889798.1:0-652 GCF_006229205.1 Suricata suricatta
TCCCCAGCCCCCACTACCACCATCAGCATCACGGAGTCCCTCCAGGGGGTTGCTAAGTCAGTTCAGGGTCTAATTCAAGACCATGGCTCTAGTTTGTAATTGGACTGAATACAAATTCCAAAAGGAGCTGATTCACTGTTATTGCTATCCTAATTTTTGAAATGCTGCGCCAGATGACAATCTGGTGAAGAGACACTTTGACACTGGCACTCTTTGACACTGGAAACACACTCACAATATTTATTTGCCAGAGAGTACTGGCAGCACCCAAGTATAATATTAGCTGGGGGGCGTATTTACACCACATGCTAAACAAACGGAATGTGCTACTGTTCTCCTTCTCTACCAGACTGAGTAGCTAAGCTTCCATTTGTGATGTCGCCACACCCAAGAGCTGGAATAAACCTAAGAAGATATCCTGCCCATTCCTCTCACTTTTCGGGTGAGAAGAAAAAAATAGCAATGGAGAGAAGGGATTGTTCAGAGCTACACAATAGATTAGTAGCAAGGCCGGGTCTAACGCCTAATTCTACCAGCTCTTAGTGCGGTGAGTACATTATTCAAGACTCTGATAGGTCCCCACCCCTACAAAATATTATGGTAATTGTATCAAAATGTCATAAGAGGTACAGTTTCTTCATTGTAGGGTTAT
>NW_021889799.1:0-652 GCF_006229205.1 Suricata suricatta
GTTGCAAACTTCATTTTTACCCACCCAGTAGGCTCCATCTCTTCTCCATGCTGTCAGAACCTAATTCTAGTGTTCACACCCTTAAGCCCATGTGCTCAGGGAAACAGAACTCTCCCCAGCCCTGGCATGACCGATTGGATCACCTGGTCTTAGTCTCCTAGCCTGGAATTGTAGGAGATGTGAATATGCAACGTAATTCTAACCAATGCAACTTGATGAGGATTTTGAAAGAGGTTTTCCCCCCCCTACCAAAAAATAGTGTATGTTCAATAATTTGCATTTTTATTTCTACCATTAATTCTCATGCAGAAGGCCTAGGAACTACACATTGAAAAATAGAAACAAAACAAAACAAAACAAAACAAAACTTCCTTATCAGGTTAATGACCTAGGGCTGCTCTTACCTAGATGTCTATCTGTTAGGAATCAAGCCAGAGTACTCAGTGCCATTTGATTGGGTAATTGTCTAGAAATTTCACAAAATCGTCCTCACTTTCTTTCACTTTTCTAGTCTAAAAGTTTTCACTTTTCAGTAAAACTGCTAATTACAAGAGTGCTCCATGCCTCTGAGATGACCGTCTCTGGCCTTTGAGACCAGGAAGCTATACATGTACTTACAGTCACTGCTTAATGGAATACCATGTCGCACCCC
>NW_021889800.1:0-652 GCF_006229205.1 Suricata suricatta
GACACCCCAAAATCCAGGAGGAAGAGGAAGATGATACAGGCATTGCTGTGCATGAAGATGCCACTCGCTTTCAGAATGACGGCCAGGGTGGCACTGCTGACGGCCATCATGGCCATGTTCTCCAGGAACCAAGCCAGGAAAAAGACAGTTGGGTGCACCCCCATCATCCGCATGTACTGCCAAGAGAAGGGAAACCAGAGTCAGGACCCAGACACTTGAGGAGGAGCAGACCCGATCGCAGGAGAGCAAGGCAGGCCAGCGCGGAGTACCGCCAGCTTGGAAACCAGATCCAAGTGCAGTGCTCCCGGAGGACTGCGTCCTGCCCCACCAGTGCTCCCCGAGGGGGTCGTCGCTAGGGGACCGCATTGAGGCAGGGGCGGGAGCACTCCCCAGACCCAGGCTTGGTGGACGGCAGTCACACTGCATTGCCTTGTCCACTCAGATGTTGCTGGTTCTGTTTCCTTTCCTTTGTTCATTTTGTTTCTATCTTTTTTTAGTTTAGTTGTGTTGGTTTGGTTTAACGAAGATAAATAGGATGAAGAATAGGGGGGTGAATACTTGATCGTAAGCGGTTTGGGTTGGCGGGGGCGTCTATCATGTCAGCGTAAGAATGTGTTTTTGCAAAACAACTAAACCTGAAGTAATCACAACA
>NW_021889801.1:0-652 GCF_006229205.1 Suricata suricatta
CACACCTGATCCGAGTGGAGCTTCTGCCATGCAGAGCTAGGGATGGGGAAACAGGGAGCAGGTTGTGGGTCAGTTACCATAGACACCCATTGTTCTTTTTGGCATTTGGTTTTTATTAAATAAATATTTACTCATTTGATGTATATCCTTAGGACAGTTTCCAGTGAATTTAAAGGATTGGGTTTGGTTTTTAAGGTTTTAAAAAATTTTTGTTGTTTATTTACTGACATATATATTCCAATATAATTAACATACACCATTATATTAGTTTCTAATGTATAATATAGCAATTCAACAATTCTAGACATTACTCAGTACTTATCATGATAAATGTATTCTTAATCACCTTCACCTGTTTCATCCATCCCCCCAAACTACCTCCCCATATTTTCTCTGGTTTCTTACACCATATACAAAAATAAGCTCATAATGAATTAAAAATCTAAATATTAGACCTGAAACCATGAAAATCCTGGAAGAGAGACAGTAATTTCACTGGTATTGACCTTAGCAACATTCTTCTATATATGTCTTTTTTAGGGAATTTTTTACTCTTATGATATTTCACTAAAGAGCAGGTTTAAGGAGCTCCTCAGACTGTCATTCTGGAAGTCCTGTTTCCGGTTATATATATATATATATATATATATAT
>NW_021889802.1:0-1423 GCF_006229205.1 Suricata suricatta
CAGAATTCATACTGGAGAGAAACCTTACAAATGTCAACAATGTGGCAAGGCCTTTAGCCAGCAATCAGACCTAAGTGAACATCACAGAATTCATACTGGAGAGAAACCTTACAAATGTCAAGAATGTGGCATGGCCTTTCGCTCGCACTCAAATTTTACTAGACATCACAGAATTCATACTGGAGAGAAACCTTACAAATGTCAACAATGTGGCAAGGCCTTTAGCCAGCAATCAGACCTAAGTGAACATCACGGAATTCATACTGGAGAGAAACCTTACAAATGTCAAGAATGTGGCATGGCCTTTCTCTCATACTCAAATTTTACTAGACATCACAGAATTCATACTAGAGAGAGAAACCTTACAAATGTCAAGAATGCGGTCAGGCTTTTCCCCGGCCATCAAAACTTTCCAAACATCACAGAATTCATATAATAGAGAGGCTTGAAAAATGTTAAAAGAATGTCAGTGCCTGTAAGTGGCCCTCAGCCCTTACTGGACATCAGAGGATTCCTAGTGGAGAGTAACCACAGAAATGTAAACAACGTGGCAGTCTCTCCCTGCTCATCACAACGTACTCAACATTGTCATTATCACATAGGAGAAAAACTGAATTGGAATGAAAGTGGCCTCCCCTTTGCCTAGAATTCAATCCTTGCTCAATGTCTCAAAATGCACTCTTGATGCAAACCCTAGCCATGTAATGAATGAGAAAAGACCATCATTTTAAATTACACTTTAGCAAACAGCAGACAGTGCATATAGGAAAGTAACCGGGAAGATAGATTTACAGAAGTATTCAGTTGAACATCAAATGTCAATAAGATCACAGACATCAAAATAGAAAGCAGTACATCAGTCACTCTTTTGAGACATTACGCCAACATACTTGTAGGGAATAATATAAAGTTAAACACATAGAAATCATATGTCCTCTTCTGGTTCAGAAGAATTAGTGGATGGGTATTTGCAAAGTGATAATTAATTTCAATATGTGCTTTGTGGTCAGGAGCCATTCTGAACTCACTAGTTGAGAACACTTGTGAGGTTAAGGCCTGTTTGCAAGGCCTCCTGCTGTCAGAAGATAATTGATATTCATCCCTCCTCAATTGTTTTGGCTTCAGCACCGACCCCATATGTACCTTGTTGATTGGTATGGAGAGTGACTTGTCCCCTTCTTCTAGCCCTACAATGCTGATTGCAGCCTGTGAAGCAACTTTCTGTAGGACCTTCTTCTTTTGTGATGATGGGAGCAAACATCTTTCCTGAGAATCCTGTTTTTCTTATACCTCCCCTTAAGTAGACAGGCTATTGATCCCCGCTCACTAAGACCTAACTTCTGCCTTTGCTTTGCTGAAAACATTGTCTTGTATTTGAATGCTAAAGATATCTTCTTGTTTTGTATGATAAGCATCTAAATCA
>NW_021889803.1:0-652 GCF_006229205.1 Suricata suricatta
ACAAAGGTTAACTGACAGTGATTGCAGTCACACAGGAATTAGATCTCCATCCGGTTACAACTATCTTAGTACACTGCAAGAAAAAGGCAATCTTATCCATAGCCTAACGTCCAGTAACCTGTAGACTCAGTTTCCTGGAGCCCCAACATCACCCTCCATAGTGAGATATGGGAAACAAAGGCAAGACAGAGATGGCAGACAAAATTAAATTTCCTTATAACTTACAGCTCAGTGACAAATACTTGAGGCAAATACAGAGTATAACATTTCTCCAACAACTCCCTAATGCTTTGCTAGAGGCAAAAACAACCTTAGCTTGATAATAGCTAGGCCTTCAGTAATCTGTGAGTCTTTAGCATATGAAAATCTCTTTGGAAACTTCCCTCTAGACTTTACCTCCCCCGTCTCCAAAGTATACAACCAGTCACTCTTCACCACCCCAGTGCAGCTCTTGCTGCCCATGGGTCCTGTCCCCCTGCTTTAAGAAAATCATCTTTTTGCATCAAAGACATCTTCAAGGATTCTTTCTTGGCCATCAGCTCCAAACCCCACTGAGATCATGACCCAAACTGAAGTCAGACACTTAATGGACTGAGCCACTCAGGCACCCCGATATCTGCTCTCTTAATCCAGGACATTTGAAAATGTTCTC
>NW_021889804.1:0-652 GCF_006229205.1 Suricata suricatta
CCCCCATGGCAAGTAGTGAATATAAATGATTTGTGAAGTGATTCTTACCACCTGTTTTGCTGACATGAAAGTGCAAATAAATATCCCCACAGACACCAGGGCAATGGAAGTGTATTTGAATATGCTGTACCTGCAAAAACAAGAACCAGAACACCTTAGGAAGAAAGCTCAGAGCTGAATTCCCACACGACGTTCACAGTCAGATGGAGCGTAAGTAAGAGTACAAATCACCAAAACATGGCTGAGGGGATCACTTCCCAGCAGACCTCCCACGTAAGTCCGTGTCTGGAAGAACCAGGAGGCTGGCTGGTGTTTAAACAACACCCTATCTTCGTGCTGCTTAACTCAGTTTCCATTGGTTGGTGGACTGATCAATTGTTTCATCAGAAAACAAAAACAAAAAAGGATGCAGACCAGACATGACATTACGTTCTGCTCCAGAGTTTAAATAAAAGCCCAAGTGACATCTTAACTGCCACCGGTTTCTCCTGTCTTCTGGGGGGCCCGGACCTGAGTGCCAAGAGACACACCACACAAGAGGAAGAACAGGATAGCAGGGCCAAGCAAGGAGGGGGAGGAAGGGGAAATCTTAAACAGCTAAGTGTGGAGCCTGACATGAGGCTCAATCCCACAAGCCTGGGATCATGATCTG
>NW_021889805.1:0-652 GCF_006229205.1 Suricata suricatta
TTTTCTTACACAAAAGTTAATTCAAAACGGATTAAGGGGCAGCTGGGTGGCTCTGTTGGTTAAGCGTTCGACTTTGGCTCAGGTCATGATCTCAGTTGGTGAGATTGAGGCCTTTGTCAGGCTCTGTGCTGAAAGCACAGAGCCTGCTCAGGACTCTCTCTCCCTCTCTCTCTCTCTCTCTCTGCTCCTCCCCTGCTCTCTCTCTCTGCCTCTCTCTCTCTCAAAATAAGTAAATAAATATTTAAAATAATAGTAATAATAATAATAATAATAATAATAATAAACCATGGCAACAGCAGTCATACATCCATGCATTAAGTTAATTTTATAAAACTTGATAAAATATTTTGGATAAAGCTTTTACTTCCAAGACTAGAACACCCACTCTTTCATTCTAGTTTAACGACTCACCAGTTATGTAACCCCAGGCAAGTTTCATACCTTCTCTGAGCCTCAGTTTCCTCAATAAAATGATTAAGACAACTTTGAAATTCATCCGAACTTAAGGTCTTCTGACTCTGAGTTTCTCATTTACTCAGTGCAATCTTAATGATAAGAGCCACGGTGATCAACTCATCATCCCTAGACAAACCTAATTTTATATTTGCGAGTAGCTCATGAAGGCAAATTCTTTCCCAGTCTATTCTCCAGG
>NW_021889806.1:0-652 GCF_006229205.1 Suricata suricatta
CTTAATGGATGCACACATATTTTAAATACAGATTTAAATACAAGGGTCATTCATGGAGAGTCCTCTCTGCGGGCTGTCAGTGTGAATAAGGTCCGTTTAGGTCTTGTGCCTCGAGTTGTCCTTGTTTTTTAAGTGAACAGACTTGAGTAAAGGAAATATAATTTGAAAAGGAACCGTTACCTACTCTTTCTCTAAGCCCGTGGGTTCCAGAATGCCAATAATGAGGTGGTATGGTTGCCTGTAATGGCTGCTTTTTCAGCAATTGATGGTGATGTCACCGTTTATTGCTCATTTTGGTACTTACGTGTGAACCTCACTTTCCTCACCATAAAACCAAATCGAGTACAGATTCCCAAAGTGCGTTAAGAGTCCCCAGGCACACAAGGCTAATAAACCTGTGGAAGCCTAGCACGGATCACACTTGCCTGGTGAGGATCTGCGTACCACCGGAAGGGGGGCTCGCCCTGCTTCCGGTCCCCAAGGACCGCGATGCCGGGAAATACTAACAATGGGCCTCATCTTTAAAGCTGTCCCAGGACCCTAGGGAAACTTTCCACAGAGCATCTTCTTTATTTGGGTTGAATGTCTTTCTAATCATTTGTTTGAAGAATTATTTTTTATAAAGTCAGCTATGTTTTATAATCTTGAATTC
>NW_021889807.1:0-652 GCF_006229205.1 Suricata suricatta
GAGCCCCAGTGCAGGGGTCCGCTTTGCCGAGTAGGAGCGGGGCGTGCAGGGTGAGCAGGCTTCCCCTGGCTCAAGCGGACCAAAGTACTGTCCACGAGCTCAGTCTAATCACAGAGAACCACTGGCCCGCAAAGGCCCGCCTCCCCCTGCCCCCACTGTGGAGGCCTACCTCTGGGGCCCCACGTCTCCTCCCCAGGGCCCTTCTGGAGGCCCGGAGGACAGCCCTGCACTGCTTGACTGGGGCAGAGGAGGCAGCCGAGGGGGTGCCGGGCCTCCCCCGCTGCTGGAGTCTGACCTGCCCTGCACACCCCCACCCCTCACCCCCACATGCACTTGGCTGTGCAGGGCCCACCCTGGCTGCCGCCGAAGGCCTGCAGCCTCTACTCACGTACCGTCTCTGTACACCTTGACGGCGTTGACACAGTTCTTGGCCCAGCCCCGACTCTGCAGGAAGGGACAGTCTTCCTGAAACTCCAGGCACTGGCCGGTGAAGTTGCAACCCTCGAAGATCTCCAAGCGGAAATTCTCCCCGTGCTGTGGGCCCATGGGAGCCAAGGAAGGAAAGGAGGCAACAGCGCTTAGTCCCCCCTGCACCCCTGCCCACCGAACACAGAAGCCCGAGTGGCCAGGAACTCAGAATAGCCCAGGGCCC
>NW_021889808.1:0-652 GCF_006229205.1 Suricata suricatta
GATCCGCACCTCAGGGGCGCCCAAGGCTGAGATGCACTTGATCCAGGCGTCTGGTTCTTAATCATGACTTCCCTGCAGCAGAGCACAGAGCTGAAAATGCGGGTCTAGGGGCCACACCCCGGGGGTGGGCCGGATCCCGCCTCCACCCCTGAATAGCTGTGTGACTGTATTAGCAGCCCCTTCTCTGCAAGCCTCGTTTACCCGTCTGTAAAATGGGGATAAGAGGGGTACCCGCCTCACGGCAGATAAATGCAGCCACGCACAGGAAGCACCTAGAACCAAGCCTGGTCCATGGGAGGCTCTTGATGTCCCCATTCCCAGAGTTACTTCCACAAAGCAATGACACTCAGTGTTTGCAAAATGCTTTATTGTTCTTGTGGACACTACAATCCACTGTTAGCCATCACTGTCTTCAGTGGATGCTCTAATGTTTGCCTCAGGCCTCCTGACCCTAGCCAATGCCAGGAGGTTGTAACTGAAGCCACATGATGGTTTGATGCTGTCATGGGCCATTTCCACCCTGCTGTCCCCTTGCTTGCCTTCATTGACAAGTAGCACTTGGATGTAGTAAAATCCCCCGCGTCCCCGCCAGCCTCTTTACATGATGCCGAGGAGGCTTCAACCCTTGACCTGACCCTTTATCGTATCCATC
>NW_021889809.1:0-652 GCF_006229205.1 Suricata suricatta
GGATATATATGACTCCACATCAAGCTGTCTATAAACATAGCACAGCATCACGAACATAAAATTGTAATAATATCTACCATTGCTCGAACACTTGCATGTTAAATGCTTGATCTTCATTTTCTCTTAATCCCCACCATAACTCCATGAATAGACCCAGTGACCCCCATTTTACAGTTGAAGTTCACACACAGAAGGGACTTTCCACAGAAAGCAGATGGAAGAGTCAGAATGGGAATCAGAAGGACTGCTGCCCCTAATATTCACTCTGCTCTCTCTTGCTAGAGTGTGAAAGGCTGTCAAGAAGCACACAATCTGTGTGAGGACAACTAGACTGTGGTTGTGAATGGACAGTGAAGCTGGGAGGCAGGGACAGGCAAATTTTACCTCAGGGAGGTCCCATTACACCTCTTCACACTTATCAGGTGGGCAAACATTTCAAAGTCTGAATACAGAAGTACTGGAGGAGGGAGTGGGGAAGTAAGAACTCTCAGAAACTGCTCAAGGGAGTACAAATTAGTGTAAGATCTTGGCAGAGTGACTGCCCCCCCTACCACCCAGCCATCCTCCTACGAGGGATGAGTGAGTTTTGTATGTTTGTGTACATGACATGAAGGGGGATGTTCCGTGCAGAATTTTTATAACAAAGAAAACA
>NW_021889810.1:0-652 GCF_006229205.1 Suricata suricatta
GCAATTGCCTTAGACTATGATTTCTGGTGACAAATTCTTCGGTATGTAAAAATTTCTCAGAACATAGATTGGTAGAAGACTCATGCATAATCTTTATCAATAGTGATGAAGGTTGGTGACTAGATGCTTATCACATGGGGAAGGAAGGGATCTTTAGCATTCAAATACTAGGCAATGTTTTTAGCATAGAAAAGGCAAGAGTTAGTTCTTTTGTGAGCAGGGGTCAATAGCCTGTTTTCTGGAGGGGAAGAAAAACAGGTTTCTTGAGAAATGTGACATTTGCTCCTATAATCACAAAAGAAGAAACTCCTATAACAAGTTTTTTCATAAAGTACAATTCACGTATTTTTTAGCATAAGAAGGCAAGTTCCTCCTGATATCAGTCAGGAGCCTTGGGGGTCGGTGCTCAAGCAGAAATTGAGTGGGTACTGAGTGGGTGTAGACGCCAGTCACCATCTGATGGTGGGAGGGCTTGCAAACCCGCCTTACTTCAGAAATGGCTCCCAGCACTGAACCAAACCCAATAGAATGGACAAACACAAACACAGGTTCTATACAACAGATGCATCAAAGAAAAAATATTCAGAGGACACAACAAACTGAACTAGAGAGTGCTATTTTTAGCTTTTTTAAAAATTGAGTACTGAATATT
>NW_021889811.1:0-652 GCF_006229205.1 Suricata suricatta
CTGTGGCCCCCAGCGCCTCCACCAGCTGGCCGACTCCTGCTGGTAAATGGGTGTCCCCAGCGGGCGGGAGAGCGCCCCAGAACCAGGGCGCGGAGGGCTGAGGAGGCCCGGTGGCCATGGGAGGGGCGGGGAGCCAAGCCAGGCTGCGCCAGCCCCAGCGCACGACCCTGGGCAGTCTCACCTGCCTGCCTCCTCTTACCCTTGGCATCTGCTACTTGTGCCCAGACTTAAGCCCTGCTGAGCAGAGGGCTGGCTGAACACCTGGCCCTTCCTTTGCCCTGCAGCTCCCGGAGGGCAGCCCCGGCCCCGGGCCAGCCTGTGAACACGCTTGGGATGAGGGTGAACCCAGCGGAGCGGGCTGCAGTCACGGACGCAGTGGCCTGTGCAGAGGCCCGAGCCCGGCACCCGGACCGCAAACCGCGCGTGCTGTGCTCGTGCTGTAAGGCCAGCGGCCGAGGAGCTGCCCCCATCTCACAGACAGAGAGGCTGAGGCCGGCGCTGGGACGGCCCAGTTCCCAGGGCGGCAGGGGCCCCGGGAGGAGGGGCTCCTCTCCGCAGACGGTCACGGGGAGGGAGGGTCCCAGGTGGGATGGAGGCGAGGCCACGCCCCAGCACCTGCCGCTGTCACAGACCTTTTCTCCAACCGAGCCCC
>NW_021889812.1:0-652 GCF_006229205.1 Suricata suricatta
TTAAGCTGCACACAGATTTAAAAATCCTAAAAAGTAAATAATTGTTGGGGTGCCTGGGTGGCTCAGTCAGTTGAGCACCTGACTTTGGCTCAGGACATGAGCCTGGAGCCTGCCTCGGATTCTGTGTCTCCCTCTTTCTCTCTCTGTCCCTTGCCTACTCTCTCTCTCTCTCTCAAAGATAAATAGACATTAAAAAAAACCCTAAATAATTATGTTACGTGAGCCCATTATGAAGAGTTCTAATGTCTTGTCACATTTGGAGGGTGTCCTAACACTCCACTCACTGCCTATTCCTTCAAGCATTTAGGAATGCTATGGCAATTCCAAGATGGCTGATGAAAACATCCTGGAAAAGTAACATTTTCTACAGAATGATGGAGCAGACTACCCAGCATGATTTGGCTGGAGGACAAAGTTAACTTTTAAGAATGACAGCTCAGCCAGAGTTAAAGTTGCCCTAATGTTGCTGTTTCACATTAAAGCCTGGTCCACCTTGACAGAACTGCAGGAGCTCCTGGGAAATTCCTGTGCGCCAGTCTACTGTCATACACTTTTCCCTAGGTTTACAACCTTTGTGGTTTTTCTTCTCTCTGAACACTAACTTATTTGGCTCAATTACACCTAAAAAATGGCAGAAACAAAGCCAGTCTTT
>NW_021889813.1:0-1423 GCF_006229205.1 Suricata suricatta
AAAAAAAGCCCAATTACATTAAACAATAAGATTTTTTAATAATATGAATTTTAATGATTATTTAACTAAATTTTCTGAATATAGCATTTATGTCTTAAAAAATTCTCACTAGCCAGTGAAATATTTTTCATCCAAAATAGTTGAGTGATCTGTCTTTTGAATAATAGTAAATATGGCTCACATTTATTTTAAAGTGTCAGGAATAAGTCCAGCTGACAATATTAATAGAGTAGAAAATCCATGATCACAGAGGCTTTCCTGTCAAACATGACAACCTTCTAAATTACTTGTCAAAGTTGACCTGCGTACAAGCTTAGACGAACTAAGTAAGTTGGGCAAGTTAACAGTGAGTGTAAAAGTGAGATGAATCTCAGAATTTCAATGATACTTATCACTGTATGTATCTTGGAGTTGAGTAAAGAAAATAGAGGAAAAGCTTGCCTATTTGCTATAACCACCTAAGAATAAAAAGTATATTAATATCAAGTTCAGAGAAAGATTTTTTAACACGTATCTAATGTAATAAGTCAAACAATACAACAGGAATTTATTTATCATCAGTGAAAGAAACTGTTAATAAGATGTCAAATAAATCATATTTTTGATTAAATCAAACTATAAAGATGGCATTTGCAATTAGAAATATTAGCTTCTTTTCTAAATTCAAACTTTAATTCCTGAAATCAAAGAGTAGAAAATAAATAAGACATACTTCCAGGAGATAGTCCATCCCTCAAATATATTATAATTGTTCAGCATATTTTTTGTTTATTTATTTATTTATTTTGAGAGAGACAGAGAGAGAGAGACAGAGACAGAGAGACAGAGAGTGAGAGAGAGAGAATGAGTGGGGAAGAAGCAGAGAGAAAAAGAAAGAATCCCAAGCAGGCTCCCTGCGCTCAGTGCAGAGCCTGATCTGGGGTTTGAACCGACAAAACTGTGACATCACGACCTGAGATGAAATCAAGAGCCAGATGATTAACTGACTCAGTCACCCAGGCACCCCAGCAGCAGATTTTAGATACGAGATGAAAGTAATTCTTAAAACTTAAGTAATATTTCATGAAATATACAAGTATAAATTCTGAGGATAGAGATTAGAAGTTAGTTTATTATTATACTTAATATTTAATGAAGACTTACAATGTGCTGGACACTCTTTTGCCATCTTATATGAATTATTCACTTACTAATCACAATAAACCTATACAAATTCCTATTTCTAGTTTCACTGTCTTAGATATGAAACCGGGGTAACAGAAAATATAAAATTTGCTCACAGTGACAAATGTAGAGACAAGATTAAAATACAGATGTCCTACCCTGCATTTTTTAAAAATTTTAATGTTTATTTATTTTTGAGAGACAGAGAGAGACAGAGCATGAGCAGGGGAGGCACGGACAAAGAGAGAGAGAGAGAGAG
>NW_021889814.1:0-652 GCF_006229205.1 Suricata suricatta
GACTTCTAGTAGCATGATAGATATTTCTCCATCCCCTCACTTTCAGTTTGAAGGTGTCCTCAGGTCTCAAATGAGTATCTTGTAGACAACAATTAGATGGATCTTGTTTTTTTTTTATGCATTCTGATAACCTATGTCTTTTGATTGAAGCATTTATTTCATTTATATTCAATGTTATTATTGAATAATATGGGTTTATAGTCATTGTTTTCTCTGTAGGATTCATGATTGTAATGGTGTCTATGATACTTTGTGTTCCCTGAAACAATTCCCTCATAGAGTCTCCCTTAGGGTCTCTTGTAGGGCTGGTTTAGTGGTGATGAATTCCTTCAATTTTTGTTTGTTTGGGAAAACCTTTGTCTCTTTTTCTATTCTGAATTACAGGCTTACTGGATAAAGGATTCAGGGCTGCACTTTTTTCCTGTTGATCACATTGAATATTTCCTGTGATTCCTTTCTTGCCTATCAAGTTTCAGTAGATAAGTCTGTTACTGTCTATGGCCATACTACCCTGAACACGTCTGATCTCGGAAGCTAAGCAGGGTCGGGCCTGGTTAGTACTTAGATGGGAGATAGGTCTGCTACTACTCTTAAGTTTCTACCTTTGTATGTTAAGGCCCGTTCATTCCTAGATGCTTTCAGAATTCTCTTT
>NW_021889815.1:0-652 GCF_006229205.1 Suricata suricatta
GCCAGATTTCTACAAGGTGCTTTTATGAAGGAGATTTCATTCAACCCTCACAGCAGCCCTGATGGGAAGGCCCAGGTTCTCTTACCTCCTTCACTCCAACTGCACATCCACTTAGGGTGAACTCTTTTATAAAGTCTAGGGTCATGACTGATAGTCACTTCTTGACCATCAATCCACACTGCTGCAGTAATGAGAGTTTACTCAGATTGCACCTGCTTCAGCCACATGCCCAACCCAAAATAATGATGGTGGCAAGGGGCTAGAATGGGCTGACTGGCCAAATCTTAAGGGTAGATGGAGCCAGCTTTCCCAGAACCACATAGATGTCTTCACAGAAACTGAGGTGCTGCCAGGAGGCAGAAAGGGAGCAGTGGACATAAGGGAAGTAATCAACAAGTGTTCACTATATACCCCAAAGGAAAGCTGGAATAAACAAGTTTTTGAGATTATCTAGATTTATGAATCATCAATCAATAACTCCCTCTGTTTCTATTATTTTCTGTTGTGATCTCATACTTCAGTCTAATTTAAGACTGTTGTCCTCCAGAGGCTTCAGCTATTCTCCACAGGAAATCTAGTTAGTTCATCAATGACTCTCTAAACACTCGTGAGCACCAAACTGAAATGCTGATTTGGAGAGATTAATGAGAGA
>NW_021889816.1:0-652 GCF_006229205.1 Suricata suricatta
TCCCCTTCTTCCTTGCCCGACATGGGGGCGAGAACGGCCCAGACCAGGCCCAGTAGCCTTGCGGAGGCCTCTGGTGGCAGCTCTTCAGTCCCGGCCCCGGCCCCGTTCCCGTTTACGCCTTGTGAGAATTCATTTTCCGAGGGCTCCTGGAAAAACAACTCCTCCTCTTTGGGAGCAGCGCGGGGACGCACCCGTCGGGCCAGTGGGCTCCGCGCCGTCTGGGGACAAAGCGCGGAGAAGGGACCCTTCCTGGGCGCGCGGGGCAAGCCTTAGGCGCGCGTATCCTAAACACTAAAGCCGCGAGCTGGGCGCTCACAGGGTGAGCCCGCCCCAGACCCGCGTCACCACCTCGGGCTCGGTCCTGGGGGACGCGAGCCAAATGGCCAGCGCCTTCGGCCTCAGCGAGCCAGCTGCTCAGCTGGCCGAACGGCTCTGCGCCACCTGGACCAAAGCAGATCCGCGAAGGTGGAGCCAAGCGCCCCAAGCCTGGAGCCCTCGCGTAGCTGGTGGCCCGGGCAAGGGTAGAAAGTGCTCTGGACACTGAGGCCCCCGCGGGCCGCCGCAGCCCGGGCTGCGGTTGCAGCGGAGAGCGCCGACCGGGAGCGCAGGACGTGTGTCCGTTTTGGAGGGGGTCCGGCTGCGGCCGCCGCAG
>NW_021889817.1:0-652 GCF_006229205.1 Suricata suricatta
GACCCCAGAAGAGATCTCATCCTTCTTTCTGCCCAGACTTTAAAGGAGTGCAGAAAAGAGCCGGGGGAAGGTCAACAGAGCCAAGCCCAAGTTGTTCTCCTGCCCTTGGAAGAGCTGAATGCCATGGCCAGGGCAATATGGAGCCCAGCCTTGCGTCCCCAGTGGCAATAATCAAATCCAGCTAAGCCCCACGCCCTTTACACTGTATTATGTGGTAGCTCCCACAGCCCTAGCCCGACGGAGAGCTTCCTAATTAGGTGTCCTGGAAACTGGTGTTAACCGAGTTCTCATCCATCTACCCCCTGCCTCCCTTGTCCCTGGGGTACATGAATTGTAAGTGGTCTGCAGGTGAGAATGTAAAGTCCACCAGAGTGCTGTAATGTCACTCCAAATTAGCCCCAATTAAGAAACTGAGAATGGCCTCCATATGAAAAACAGATGGCAGACTTTTCACTGGTCAAGTGTCTCTGACAGTTTGGTCTCTGACTGATACGGCTCACTTCCCCCCAGTCCTTACTTCTGCCAAATCCGTCCAAGGGAGAAAAGAAGCAGCTGTGTAAGGACAATGAATAAGATGTTCAGGACAAATCTAGTTACGAGGACTCTATTTAACAAGTATTATTTTGAGGATGTTCTCCTTGGTCACCCCCCC
>NW_021889818.1:0-652 GCF_006229205.1 Suricata suricatta
TTATAGAGTCCCTTTTAGGATTTCTTGTGATGGATTGCTGGTGATGAATTCTTTCAAATTTTGTTTATTTGGAAACCCCTTTATCTCTCCTTCTATTTTAAATGACAGGCTTGCTGAATAAAAGATTCTTGGCTGCATATTTTTTCTGTTCATCACATTAAGATTTCCTGTCATTCCTTTCTAGCCTGCCAAGTTTCAGTAGATAGGTCTGTAACTACTCTGATAGGTTTTGCTTTGTATGTAATGGCCCTTTTATCCCTAGCTGCTTTCAGAAGTCTTTATCTTTATATTTTGCCAGTTTCACTATGATATGTTGTGCTGAATGTCAGTTCAAGTTACATCTGAGGGGAGTTCTCTGTGCCTCTTGGATTTCAATGTCTGTTTCCTTCCCTAGATTGGGGAAGTTCTCAGCTATAATTTGATCAAGCACCCGTTCAGGACCCTTTTTCTTCTTCTTCTTCTTCAGGAATTCCTATGATACAAATATTGTTCTGTTTGATTGTATTACTCCATTCTCAAATTCTCTTTTTGTGCTCCTGGATCAATTTATCTTTTTTCTCAGATTCCTTTTTTTCTATAACTGTGTCTTCTAATTCACCTATTTTCCTCTCTACCTCTACAATCCATGCAGTGACAGCCTCCCTTTGATTAT
>NW_021889819.1:0-652 GCF_006229205.1 Suricata suricatta
CAGCATAGTTCTACTGGAATTGGAAGTTGATCTTCTTTTTTTTTTTTAATTTTTTTATATAGTTTATTTTTGATACAGAGAAAGACAGAACATGAGTGGGGGAGAGACAGAGAGAAAGAGACACACACAGAATCTGAAACAGGTTCCAGGCTCTAAACTGTCAGCACAGAACCTGATGCGGGGCTCAAGCCAAGGTTCCGCACAATCATAACCTGAGCCTGTCAGATGCTTAACTGATTGAACCACCCAGGTGCCCCTGGAAGTTGATTTACAAGGCTTTAATATTTTTTTCTTCAAAATTCTGGAAAACATCAACAAAACATGTAAATACCAAAGAGGAGAATATAGTGTAGTACGTGAAATATGTTGCATTATTATTTCAAATATGTAGGAGTCCTTTAGGAGGACTTTGATTCCCATTCCATTGACCTGGTTTTGGTGAAAAATAGATTGAGTGGACATGCACTGTTTATGAACAAAAGTTTAAGACACATCTTATGTTTCTCTTTTTATTCTGTCACTAGACAGTATGTCCCATATAGGATCTGCTGTCTAATCCAAGGTATCTGAATGATGAAGACATGGACGAGAGCTATAGCTGACTAGCAATGAACTGATTCTAGAAGAAAATCCACTTGCTTGAGATTTTGAG
>NW_021889820.1:0-652 GCF_006229205.1 Suricata suricatta
ATATACTGCTCAAACTCACAAGCAGGGAGATCGTGACCTGAGCCTAAGTTGAAGCCTTAATCGACTGAGCCACTCAGGTGCCCCTATTTTATCCTCTTTAAAATGTGGCTTGAATTCATGAGAAGTTAAATTATACACAGAGCTCACGTGTGAGTGTCACGATATTCCTGTGGGACACTGCTGGTTTGTACTTTGCAACCTAATAGTAAACACCTGAGAACTGAATTCAGCCTCTTCCCGATGGCCTTCCTTTCTCTGCTTCTGGCTGCCTCTGTTAGCTTAATAATTCTTCGGAGCTGGTTAGGTGACTTTTCCCAGCAAATACCAATGCCTTGAAGCACAGAAGACAGAGTTCTTAAGTGCAGCGTTATAAAGACAATGAAGAAAGATCCAAAGCAAAGAAAGCTTTTGTTGTAATGTGGAGTCTCTGACTTTCAAAGTCCTGAGTTTATTTACTGCACTGGGATTTTTATAAGCAAACATTTAGATCAAAAGAATGCTAAGAGAATAAGTGTGACTACTTCTCACACTGGGAACGAATGGATGATTCGTAGATGGATTTTTACACTGGAGTCTTGAATCTGCTTGTGTTCCAAGCCAGCCTTTCATGGGGGCTTCCCTGAGTTTCTGAATGTCTGTGGCATACAGAGCA
>NW_021889821.1:0-652 GCF_006229205.1 Suricata suricatta
TCCCCAGCCCCCACTACCACCATCAGCATCACGGAGTCCCTCCAGGGGGTTGCTAAGTCAGTTCAGGGTCTAATTCAAGACCATGGCTCTAGTTTGTAATTGGACTGAATACAAATTCCAAAAGGAGCTGATTCACTGTTATTGCTATCCTAATTTTTGAAGTGCTGCGCCAGATGACAATCTGGTGAAGAGACACTTTGACACTGGCACTCTTTGACACTGGAAACACACTCACAATATTTATTTGCCAGAGAGTACTGGCAGCACCCAAGTATAATATTAGCTGGGGGGCGTATTTACACCACATGCTAAACAAACGGAATGTGCTACTGTTCTCCTTCTCTACCAGACTGAGTAGCTAAGCTTCCATTTGTGATGTCGCCACACCCAAGAGCTGGAATAAACCTAAGAAGATATCCTGCCCATTCCTCTCACTTTTCGGGTGAGAAGAAAAAAATAGCAATGGAGAGAATGGATTGTTCAGAGCTACACAATAGATCAGTAGCAAGGCCGGGTCTAACGCCTAATTCTACCAGCTCTTAGTGCGGTGAGTACATTATTCAAGACTCTGATAGGTCCCCACCCCTACAAAATATTATGGTAATTGTATCAAAATGTCATAAGAGGTACAGTTTCTTCATTGTAGGGTTAT
>NW_021889822.1:0-652 GCF_006229205.1 Suricata suricatta
AAAGACTGGCTTTGTTTCTGCCATTTTTTAGGTGTAATTGAGCCAAATAAGTTAGTGTTCAGAGAGAAGAAAAACCACAAAGGTTGTAAACCTAGGGAAAAGTGTATGACAGTAGACTGGTGCACAGGAATTTCCCAGGAGCTCCTGCAGTTCTGTCAAGGTGGACCAGGCTTTAATGTGAAACAGCAACATTAGGGCAACTTTAACTCTGGCTGAGCTGTCATTCTTAAAAGTTAACTTTGTCCTCCAGCCAAATCATGCTGGGTAGTCTGCTCCATCATTCTGTAGAAAATGTTACTTTTCCAGGATGTTTTCATCAGCCATCTTGGAATTGCCATAGCATTCCTAAATGCTTGAAGGAATAGGCAGTGAGTGGAGTGTTAGGACACCCTCCAAATGTGACAAGACATTAGAACTCTTCATAATGGGCTCACGTAACATAATTATTTAGGTTTTTTTTTAATGTCTATTTATCTTTGAGAGAGAGAGAGAGAGTAGGCAAGGGACAGAGAGAGAAAGAGGGAGACACAGAATCCGAGGCAGGCTCCAGGCTCATGTCCTGAGCCAAAGTCAGGTGCTCAACTGACTGAGCCACCCAGGCACCCCAACAATTATTTACTTTTTAGGATTTTTAAATCTGTGTGCAGCTTAA
>NW_021889823.1:0-652 GCF_006229205.1 Suricata suricatta
AGAGGTTATGTACCTGTGTGGTTCAGCCTTGTCATATCTACCAATGCCACACATATTTAATGACTCAAAGAACATATTTCCACTCTTGGATCATGGGCCACTAATGATGAGAGGTCTACAGCAATATATCTCAGTGGCACAAAGAAACACAGTGGCTAAAAAGCAAAGCTCCTTTTATTTCTAGCTTCAGTCAATCAACACTTAATGCTTAAAGGGGAAAGAGAAAAGTATATGTGTGGGGGGCAGTCTTTAAAACTATTTAGACAGGACTTAGAACCTGACATCCTCTCCTAAGTAGGTTGTACCATTTTGAATTGTAGAAAATGTGATGTGTGGAAGGCTTGCCTGTAAATATGCTGAATGTGTTTGTTAATCCATCATCAAGCACAGTATGCTAACATATGCACAGTATTTTCAGCCACGTGCAAGAGAAATGCTTTCGGTAAACATTGTAAAAAGGTTCATTTTCATTATTTGTTGTACCTGTCCCAGCAAGTTAATGGAGAAGAGGAAGATAAGTGTGGGCAAGCTGACAGGTTTTATCTTCTGTGAGGAGACAAGAGAGAACCTTCCTTCACTTCTGCCTACCCCCACTCTTTGTCCTTAGGCCTCAGTAGTCCCAGAAGGTAACCTGTATACACCAACCTGTTCA
>NW_021889824.1:0-1423 GCF_006229205.1 Suricata suricatta
CTCCTTCCTTCATGGCCAGGACTACCTGCAGAAAAATCACTTGCAGGATTTTAAGGCAAGATTCTCTTTGACTATGATTTGTGAATTATGAATACACAAAAGTTCCATGCCTCCATCCCCTAACCTACCCTCAGATGTGGTACTACAAATGGCCCCTGTCATTATAAACAATGATATTCATAATTAATAAATATGGTAACATAAAGGAAGTTGGATCTGACGGAGGAAATTGTTCTTCAGTACTCCCAGAACCTACGGAGATGGAAAACCTGGGAAACTGTGTGGTCACCGAGCATGCCATCCCCACAGATCCAGGCTCAGAACTTCACTTACTATAGGAATAGACATATATTTAGTGTTAGACTTACTTTGACACAGCTGATAACTTCATCAGATTTACAATGCAAGGGACAGACCTTGTTTACCTTGAATGCTAACTGAGATACATATCACCAAGGAATAACTAGTTTAACAAAAAAATTTCCACTCTAATTAACTAAATAATTAGGTACAGTTATGAGGAACTGAGCGATTCTTAAACCCTGTTTGAGTTCTACAGGCATCAAAGGCCTCACTACATTGTGGGTCGGGGCCTGTTCTGGCCTGTATTTCAGCGAAGCTTTACAGCCAGACAATCAGCACTCACACGTGGGTTTAGCCTACCAACATAATTCGGGGGCTGCCGGCTCCAATGTGGCAAATCTCCTTCTGAGCATTTTACACGAAGGAAACAACACACTAACTCAAAAAGATATATGCACCCTCATGTTCACTGCAGCATTATTTACATTAGCCAAGCCATTGAAGCAAACTAGTGCCTACCCAGGGGTGACTCGATAAAGATAATGAAGTATAGGTGCACATAATGGAATACTATTCATCTATTAAAAAAAAAAGGAAATCCTGCCATCTGGGACAATGTAGATGAACCTTATAGGCATTATACTAAGTGCAGTAAGTACAGAAAGAAAGGCAGACCTCACCTATATGTGGAATCTATAAAACAAAACAAAACAAAAACCAAACCCATAGACACAGAGAACAGATTAGTGGTGGCTAGAGGCAGGGAGTGAGGGTGTGCAAAACGGGTGAAGGTTGTCAAAGGCACAAACATCCAGTTATAAAATAAATAAGTAATGGGAATGACATATACACCATGGTGACTACAGTTAATAATGTTATATTACATATTTAGAAGTTGTTAAGAACAGATTTTATTAATGCTTTTTAAATTTATTTTTGAGAGACAGAGAGAGACAGCATGAGCAGGGGAGGGTCAGGAGAGAGAGACACAGAATCTGAAGCAGGCTCCAGGCTCTGAGCTAGCTGTCAGCACAGAGCCCAAGGCAAGGCTTGAACCCACAAACTGTGAGATCATGACCTGAGCCGAAGCCAGACGCTTAACCAACTGAGCCCCCCAGGC
>NW_021889825.1:0-652 GCF_006229205.1 Suricata suricatta
CCTCAGAGTGGACTCCCATGGTATAGAAGGGCTGGTCAGGACTAGGGCTATCCTAAACAGACCCCCCCCTTTATTAAAACTGTCTTTAATGTCTGACTAATAACTCTTCACCACTGAGACTGCCAACAGAAGTTGCAAAACACCTGAATACCATTTAAAGAGCCCATTATAGTGCCTCGGGTTATGATGTAAAGCTAAAAGATTTTGTTACCTACCATAAAAGCCACTGAAGCAAAAACTTAAGTAGAAGATTGTTTATCAGGCAATTGTAAAAGGGAGTTAAGGATTGAGCTGGGCAATAGCTTTTCCCCTCCCTTTATCCCTCTTTTGTCTCCTTTTTATGGCATTTTTCCCCATGCAATGTTTATGGGTAACATATATGTCATTGTTCCTGTCACTAGACTGTCTCAGCCGCCC
Source organism: Suricata suricatta (assembly GCF_006229205.1). Lineage (NCBI taxonomy): Eukaryota > Metazoa > Chordata > Mammalia > Carnivora > Herpestidae > Suricata > Suricata suricatta. The sequence continues at coordinate 418 of NW_021889825.1, forward strand.
ACCACACCTGCAGCGATTCGGTCTTGTCTGTCACCCAAGCGTTTGTGTTTGCGAGGCGGAAGAGTCGCCGCCTCCTTGTTGCTTTGCAGTGTTGCAGTTTGATTTCTTTCCCCTTTTAAAGGCTATTTACACACAGACCTGCCACCCAGACCAAAAGGATCATCTCCACCTACGCGTCTTGAGGAACTTGAATTTCACTGCTCTGGGGAATGTCCTGCTTGTTTTTCCTGCAGAG
>NW_021889826.1:0-652 GCF_006229205.1 Suricata suricatta
TCCCCTTCTTCCTTGCCCGACATGGGGGCGAGAACGGCCCAGACCAGGCCCAGTAGCCTTGCGGAGGCCTCTGGTGGCAGCTCTTCAGTCCCGGCCCCGGCCCCGTTCCCGTTGACGCCTTGTGAGAATTCATTTTCCGAGGGCTCCTGGAAAAACAACTCCTCCTCTTTGGGAGCAGCGCGGGGACGCACCCGTCGGGCCAGTGGGCTCCGCGCCGTCTGGGGACAAAGCGCGGAGAAGGGACCCTTCCTGGGCGCGCGGGGCAAGCCTTAGGCGCGCGTATCCTAAACACTAAAGCCGCGAGCTGGGCGCTCACAGGGTGAGCCCGCCCCAGACCCGCGTCACCACCTCGGGCTCGGTCCTGGGGGACGCGAGCCAAATGGCCAGCGCCTTCGGCCTCAGCGAGCCAGCTGCTCAGCTGGCCGAACGGCTCTGCGCCACCTGGACCAAAGCAGATCCGCGAAGGTGGAGCCAAGCGCCCCAAGCCTGGAGCCCTCGCGTAGCGGGTGGCCCGGGCAAGGGTAGAAAGTGCTCTGGACACTGAGGCCCCCGCGGGCCGCCGCAGCCCGGGCTGCGGTTGCAGCGGAGAGCGCCGACCGGGAGCGCAGGACGTGTGTCCGTTTTGGAGGGGGTCCGGCTGCGGCCGCCGCAG
>NW_021889827.1:0-652 GCF_006229205.1 Suricata suricatta
GTCTTGACCTGGCTGATCTGGGCGCAGCGGACAAGCAGCGGCCGGAGCCTGGAGCACGGAGGGTGCCAAGGGCACGGAGGAGGCAGGGGTGCCACGGGGCGTGAGGGAGGAGAAGCCCCACCAGGCGGCCTGGGCTCACGAAGGCTCCAGCTTGGCAGGCAGCACGGGGTTCTGGACGGGGCCCCTTTCCCGCGGAGGGCTCCTTGCTGAGTGGGTCTGGTTCCAGGGGATGGCGGGGAAGGGGGAGGGGGTCTGTGGAGGGCTGGTCCTGAGAGGAGAGCTCTGCAGGCCGCCTCTTGAAGGGTGTGCATTAAAGCCATTGCCCACTGGGGACAGAAACGGAGTCAGGCTGGCGAAAACAGAAAATAGGTGCTGGCTATGGGAATTCCTGAGCATCTCGTGTGACCCCGGGCTGGGGTGCGGACTGGGCCTTGGGAATCGGCCTGGATCAGATCCGAAGAAACGTCTGGAGTCTCTGCACATTCTTCCTGCTCCTCATGTGCCACCGGCTGTAACCCTCCTGTCGGGACTGTGCCCCCACCGTCCCCTGTGGCCCCCTGTCTGGGCTGTGCACCCCCTCCCCTGTGGCCCCCGTCTGGGCTGTGCACCCCCCTCCCCTGTGGCCCCCTGTCTGGGCTGTGCACCCCCTCCC
>NW_021889828.1:0-652 GCF_006229205.1 Suricata suricatta
CCACACCATCTGAGGAAATTAACTCAAAATGGATCAAAGACCTAAATAAGAGCTAAAACAATAAAAGTCTTAGAAGGAAACCTGTGTAGATCTTTATGACCTTGGAATGACCTTAGAAAATGATTTCCTAGTCATGACACCAAAAGTAAAGGCAACAAAAGGAAGAATAGAGAAACTGAGCATAATTAAGATTAAAACTTTTTGTGCTTCCGAAGACATTATCAAGAAAGTGAAAAGGCAAACTACACGTGGGAGAAAACTTTTGCAAATCATGTATTGACAAAGAACTTGTATCTAGGAGATATAAAGAGCTATTACAATCAATAATAAAAAGACAGATCACAATTAAAAACAGGCAAAGGATCTGAATCTTGATAGACATTTGAGTTTTTTCTAATTTGGGGCTGTTACAAAGAGTTCTGCCTCGAACATTCTTTTATTATTTTATTTTAGAGAGACTGTGTGTGAGAGAGAGGGGGGGGGAGGGAGGGAGAGAGAGCGCACAAGTGGGTGAGAAGCACAGAGGGAGAGAGAGAATCTTAGGCAGACTCCATGCCCAGCACTGAGCCCAATGCTGAGCTTGATCCTATTCTGGGATCATTACCTGAGCTGAAATCAAAAGTCAGATGTTCAACAGACTGAGCTCAGGCAC
>NW_021889829.1:0-652 GCF_006229205.1 Suricata suricatta
GAAGTCCATGAATTTTCAACGAGCTGGTATCCATCAGTAGCAAATCTGCATCTCACAACCTTGCCAAAACCTAGCCTTGCTAGGTCATTAAAATTCAGCAGTGAGACCAAAATTTCAAGGTGTCAGGGGTCAGACCCTATTCAGAGATCTTCTACTTTCTCTTTATTCTTGACTCCAAACAGACATCACAGAATCCCTGCACTAATTTTAGTCCTCTGCTGGGGAGCTCTTGTTTTGTTTTGTGGCCTCAAGACCCAGTGCTTCTTGAGAATCTCTACAACACACGGGTGCACACTCCCTTTTTAAGTGGGAGACAGAGATGCCTGTGTCCACAACTGCTCGAAAGAGGAGATGTGGCCTGGCTCCCTCAGTGTCTGGGCCATGACCACAGCCAGCAATATTCTCTTATTTGAGCCTGTTTCAAAGAGCATATTCTTCTCTGATCTCCAGTAGCCATCACAGAGTAAGCAAGCCTGGGGAGCCTGGGCGGCTCGGTTGGTGGGGCATCCGCCTCTTGCTGTCAGCTGGGGTTATGATCTCGGCTCCTGGCCCCGCATCTGCTCTGTGCTGAGTGTGTACCCTATTTTGATTCCCTCTCTTCCTCTGCCCTTCCCCTGCTTGTGCACGCACAGAAGTGTACTCTCTCTCTCTC
>NW_021889830.1:0-652 GCF_006229205.1 Suricata suricatta
CGTTAGAGTATATTTAATCAACTAGTCCCTAGAAATAATGAGAATCTGCAAGTTCATATAAGACTCAAGCAAGATTGTCTTCATGTAGATTTTTAAGAATTATACTGAGATGGTAGAGTTGGGCAACAATTGTCCACAAAGAGTTTCTCATTTCTAAACTGAAAGAATCCACAGCAAATATAATTTCTATATATAGAATATTAAGATATTAATGCATATTTATTACAGTAATAATAGATACAATAAATTAGTATATACTATATGCAAAGGAAAGAATGGCTGAAAAATATCAGGCTAAACAAAAATAGTACTAATCCTTTCATGAAAACATTGTTAAAATACTTCCCTATTGGTCAAAATCTACAGTCAAATAGAGAAGACAGGGAAACTAATAATAGAAAAACATTTTAAAATAGTATTATACTTATGTATTACTCTGTGAAGGTTGATCAATCATTCTAAGGGTCTCCAGAAGATCTTTTTTTCTGTCCTCTAAATCATCTATTTCTCTCCTTTTAAAGTTTTTAAAAAATTATTTGTTTTGAGAGAAAGTGTGTATGAGTAGGTGGGGGAAGAACAAGGAGAGAGAGAGAGGATCTCCCAAGCAGGCCCCATGCTATCAGCACAGAGCCCAATGTAAGACTCAGACCCA
>NW_021889831.1:0-652 GCF_006229205.1 Suricata suricatta
CTACCCTACAAAAAAAGTAATCGCTTTACTAAATATTTACCCAAAAAATACAAAAACACTGAATCAAATGGATATATGCACCCTTATGTTTATTACAATATTATTTATATCATCTAAACTGTGAAGCAGCTGAGGTGTTCACTGATAGATGAAGGTTAAAGAAGTATATTTACAATGGAATATTATTCAGCCATAAAAATGAATGAAATTTTGCTATTTGCAACAACATGGATAGAGCCAGAGAGTGTAATGCTATGTGAAATAAGTCAGTCAGAGGAAGACAAATACCATGGGTTCTCCCTCTGTCGTGTCCCGCCCCGGCCAGGGCCGGCAGGGCGGAAAATCCTCGCGGGTTCTTTTCCTGAGGGAAGGAGAGAAAAACAGGGCAGGAGGGAGAGACGCAGAGAGTGAAGACAGCACACACCGATTCCGATCAAGCCTCTGTCTCCTTTATTCTTCTTCTTCTCCCCTCCTTCATTAAGAAAATAATTCCTTTTATATAGAACTTTGGGGCGGAGAACTGACCCGGATCAGTTACCAGGTAAACAGAGTCAAATGCATATCAAAAGAAGCGCCCAGACTTGCCTCAGCAATGCTGGGGAGGGGAAGCTAGCACTGAATAATCCAAAATGCGGTTTTGATCTTTTGTGCA
>NW_021889832.1:0-652 GCF_006229205.1 Suricata suricatta
CTTGCAGCTTGCAGCTGATATACCAGGAATCCAGCTGAGAAATCAAGCTGGTGTCTCGATCAAAAGTCAGAGTCAGTTACTCCTGGCCAGGGCAGACATGCTATCAGATGAAATCTAGCTTGGTCTGAGACAAGGCTGATACTCCATCAGAGAACTAAGCTTGAGGCAAAGGCAAAAGGGCAACAGGAGTAGTTTCCAATAACTAGACAAATCAATTCAGCACCTTGGATAGCAATCTGGGAAAGTTGTTTAACCGTCAGTCCATAGCCATTTATCGTGGAACCTGTAAGTTTTATTACTTGCTTCAACTTTGTCTCTAGAACTCTGCTTACCAAAGATAGTATATTCATTAGAGAAAATAAGTTGTTAGGTAGCTGGAAAAGCACTTTTCTTTGTCCTCGGACTTCTGAACCTCAAATAGAATGGACAGAAAATAGTTTTGGATTAGTATCATCTTGGATTTTCATATTTATAGTGTTTTTCGATTCAAGCCAAACTCATAGGAATGACTCTTTCTTATTCTTTACTCTAACTTCATCAGCTCATCATTAAGTCCTAACAGTTACCCTTTCTAAAGAGCTCTCAAATTCAACTTTCCCCCAGTTCATTTTGCTTTATTTCCTCCAACTTCCATCATCTTTTCCTTAGAAGA
>NW_021889833.1:0-652 GCF_006229205.1 Suricata suricatta
GAGAACATTTTCAAATGTCCTGGATTAAGAGAGCAGATATCGGGGTGCCTGAGTGGCTCAGTCCATTAAGTGTCTGACTTCAGTTTGGGTCATGATCTCAGTGGGGTTTGGAGCTGATGGCCAAGAAAGAATCCTTGAAGATGTCTTTGATGCAAAAAGATGATTTTCTTAAAGCAGGGGGACAGGACCCATGGGCAGCCAGAGCTGCACTGGGGTGGTGAAGAGTGACTGGTTGTATACTTTGGAGACGGGGGAGGTAAAGTCTAGAGGGAAGTTTCCAAAGAGATTTTCATATGCTAAAGACTCACAGATTACTGAAGGCCTAGCTATTATCAAGCTAAGGTTGTTTTTGCCTCTAGCAAAGCATTAGGGAGTTGTTGGAGAAATGTTATACTCTGTATTTGCCTCAAGTATTTGTCACTGAGCTGTAAGTTATAAGGAAATTTAATTTTGTCTGCCATCTCTGTCTTGCCTTTGTTTCCCATATCTCACTATGGAGGGTGAAGTTGGGGCTCCAGGAAACTGAGTCTACAGGTTACTGGACGTTAGGCTATGGATAAGATTGCCTTTTTCTTGCAGTGTACTAAGATAGTTGTAACCGGATGGAGATCTAATTCCTGTGTGACTGCAATCACTGTCAGTTAACCTTTGT
>NW_021889834.1:0-652 GCF_006229205.1 Suricata suricatta
CATGCAATAGCTCCACCTGAATATTCTTTAAATGATATCTTTACTCGACTATATTTTTAAACTACCAGATCCTTTCACTCCTTGCCTTCTAATTACATTTTTTTAAAGGTTCTATATTTCATTTAAAGACTTTCAAGCTAAAATTAGCTTAGAATATGTATGTTAACTAAAGCCTACGAACAATGATTCCACTGGCAAAGCCCACTTTGTTTCAACCATCTGGAATTTTTTTACCATTTAAGTTCTGCTGTCTTCTCTTTAGCCTTATCCCTTCTGTCTTACTAGGAATTGTACAATAGAAGGGCTACTCTCCAAAAACAAATAAAGGGAAAAGGAAGAAGAGGACAGCAATAAGTGACAAAAACAAAAAAGCCTGAGGCGGGAAAATGCAAAATCAACAAGCAGTTAGGAACTTCAGGATCAGTGCTAAATAATTAGGAAAGAATGGCATGCATTTATGCCCCTACATATGCCCTCTATGTGAATTATGACTGTCCTTCTCAATGTGTGCCAACAAATGCCTCATTTCCCTGCCTTGCTGCTTTGAACCTCACCCAGAAACGTTCTGGACTTCTCATAGGCAAGCCTATATATTTATTAGGAGCTTCTATTCTGTGTCTTTTCGCACAGATATAGAAATATTCACATACTT
>NW_021889835.1:0-1423 GCF_006229205.1 Suricata suricatta
GGTTAAGCCTCCGACTTCAGCTCAGGTCAGATCTCACATTCGTGGATTCGAGCCCTGCGTTGGGCTCTGTGCTGACAGCCAGCTCAGAGCCTGGAGCCTGCTTCCGGTTCTGTGTCTCCTTCTCTCTCTCTGCCCCTCCCCCTCTCATGCTCTGTCTCTCTCAGTATCAAAAATAAATTTAAAAAAACATTTAAAAAAATTTTTTTAAATAAAATAAAATAAATAAATAAAAAGCAAGCAGGAGCCTGCCTGCACCAACTGAACTGACCAGTCATGATTTAGCAGACCACAAGAGCTTGAGGATACTCCTCACGTAGTTTCTTTATCCTTCCATGGAGAAACACACTGGAGAAGAGGACATGAGTACACGGGAGGGCTGTGGAAACACTGGGAGTGCTAAGTGTCACCATCATGGCCTGAAAAGGTAAAGGGACTGTCTTCGGATGTCAGCCTTATTTACTATCAAGAAGATACCTGAACCACTGAGAACAGCATCCCAGTACCTGAAGAGATGTGCCCTTCGTCGAGGTTTGGCGAGAGGCAGTCTGAGGAAACCCAGTGATTTCCTTGTTTTTAGATACGTTTAATCATTTTGACCTGAAAATAGAAGGTAATGTAATTTAATGGACAAGATTTGTGTTTACTGAAAACTTTTTGCCAATAATTTTTTTCTTATGCTTCAATTCGAACAGTTCCTTTGTAGAAGCATAACGGCAAAGGTCTGCTGTTTGCGATCAGATTAGATATGTAAATGAGATGGTAGTGCTTACTGCTCCTTTAGCATTTATTTGCAACAAAGCCCAAGAATAGATTTCAGAACTTGTTGGGACACAAATTTTCAGGAGGAGCAAAATTTGAAATATTTAGATGGCTCTCGCCCACAGTTGCCATGCTAATTTAAATAACCAAGCCTTGCTTTCTTAATTGCATGTTCCTGTAATAGAAATACAACATACACGTTGGACTAAAAGGAACATAGCTTTCTGGAGGCCAGAAACAAAGGCTAGCTATTGCAAGGGCTCTTCTCTGGAAACCAAAAATTCTATTGTTGGATGAGGCCACTTCAGCCCTTGATAACGAGAGTGAAAAGGTAACATTCTCTTTATTTCATCTCAGAATATGATATCAAAAAGAGAGTAGAGTATCGTGGGGGAAATCAAGGTCAGTTTGAGGAAAGAAAAACCTGGAGAGAACTGCAGTCATAGGTCACGAATCCTAATTAAGGTTTAGGCCTTTACGAAAAAGTTAGAGGCTGGTGGGGAGGTGGGAAGGAGTTGAGACACAGGGCATCTCATATTCTAGAAAACTTTTCTCACTTGCATTGGTTTAGCACAATGGCCCAATTCTTGAAATGTTTCTCCAGTCAAGGAAAAAGCCCAAGAAAAATAACCTTCCTATTCTATTATTAGGATGATGATGATGA
>NW_021889836.1:0-652 GCF_006229205.1 Suricata suricatta
ATGTGTGTACCCTTACACATAGAAAGATGGAGGTTGGAAGATGCCAATCGGCTGGCTGCTGGGGAGTCTGCGCTGATACGGGTATCATGGTGTGTTCATGTTTTTTGGGTGACATGGGGGAGCTCTGAGTCATTTTCGATGCATAAGTAATTTATCCATCCTGTTTTCTTGTTTTCACAGGTGAACCACAATTTCAAAATGGTATCCATGGAGAACGGCACCAAGGTGAATGAATTTAGACTCTTGGGACTGACAACCTACTACTGCAAGTCTCCCTCTTCATAACATTTACTTTCATTTATCTCACCACTCTCATTGGAAATCTTGGGATGTTCACATTAATTCTGTTGGACTCCCGTCTCCACACTCCCATGTATATTTTCCTCAGCAATCTCTCTCTGGTAGACTGTGTTTACTCTTCAGCTGTTACTCCCAAGGTGATGGCTGGGTTTCTCACAGGAGATAAAGTCATCTCCTGTGGTGGATGTGCTGCTCAGATGTTCTTCTTTGTGGGTTTTGCCAGTGTAGACTGCTTTCTGCTAGCAGTCATGGCTTATGATCGGCATGCAGCGGTATGTAAGCCCTTACATTATACCAGCACCATGACCACCAGCTTGTGTGCTCAAATGACAGTAGGCTGCTATGTCTGGGG
>NW_021889837.1:0-652 GCF_006229205.1 Suricata suricatta
CACAATCAACACCACTGTGCCACCATCCACCCAGGCCCACGTACCACTGTGGAGAGACAGGTGGTGGGTGGGTGTCGAGGCCCCATCAAATATGGCTCGGTCCAGGAAGTCGATGGTGGACTCAGTGTACACGATCTGGAAGACCTGCCCAAGCAGGGAGCACAGCTCCTCAGCAGCGACCTGCAGTGCAGAACAAAGCTGGACCCTCCCGGGCACTTGCCGGGCACAGGGCTCCTTGGGTGCCAGACCGACACCGGGACCCAGAGCCCTGGGCCTCCCACCACCCAGCAGGGCCCCAAGGGGACCAGCCAACATCCAGCAGGCTCTCTGGAACCAAGGCAGCAGGTGCGTCAGCCGCCAGCCCCCATCTTTCCACAGCCCCCCAACACTCAGCCCCCTCTGCTGCCCTGGGCTCAGGGACAGCACATGGCTTCACATGCGTGTGGGTCCCGTCAGGGGCGGCTCTGCCCCCGGACACAGGGCGATGTCTGGAGGGGCTTGCGATGACAGGCCAGGGACACAGCCCCATGAGAAGAGCTGCCTGACTGGAAGGTGGGCAGAGCCGAGGAGGGGCATTGATCAGAGGCTCCCGCGGCACAGAAGTCCCCACCACAGTGTCACACACATAAACTAAACCAAAGGCTACAAGGGA
>NW_021889838.1:0-652 GCF_006229205.1 Suricata suricatta
CCACTTTCATTTTGACCAGCTCCTTGGAGTTTCTGCTAGGTGGGATGCTGCCCAATTCATGAATTGTGGAATAAAGCCAGTTAGATCTTAAATTCACTCAGTTAAATATAGTATTTTTAGCAAACCTGATATATTTCTCCATTTATCATTTATTTCATCGGTGTTTGGTAGCTTTCAGCATACAGATCATGCACATATTATGTTAGATTCATACCTTAGTATTTCATTTTTTGATGCTATTATAAATAATGTAAAAATTCAATTTATTATTAGTGTGTAGAAATATAATTGATTTTTGTATATTGATCTCGTAGCCTGTGTCCTTGCTAAATAAATTTATTAGTTCCATAGCTATTTGTAGACTTCAAGAGATTTTTAAAAAAATGTTTATTTTTGAGAGAGAGATGGGTGAGAGCAGGGGAGGAGTAGAGACAGAGGCAGACACATAGAGTCCAAAGTGGGCTCCAGGCTTTGAGCAGTCAGCCCAGTGCCAAACCATGGGCTCAAACCCACAAACCTTGGAATCATGACCAGAGCTGAAGTTCGATGCTTAACTGACTGAGCCACTTAGGCTCCCCAACTTCATGAGATTTTATATGTTAAAAATAATATTTCAACTTTTTCAACTATTTAAGAATAGAGAATTTTATTT
>NW_021889839.1:0-652 GCF_006229205.1 Suricata suricatta
GTTTTGCTGTCAACAAGGACCCTACTCCGGATCCTCTACCCCCCTCCCTCTGTTTCTCTCTACCCTTCCCCCACATGACTTTGCACTCTCTCTCAAAAATAAATAAATATTAAAAACAAAAAAAGAGGGGTGGCTCAGGTTAGACATCCAACTTTAGCTCAGGTCATGATCTCACAGTCCATGGGCTCAAGCCCCGCATCGGGTTCTGCACTGGTACCTCAGAGCCTGGAGCCTGCTTCCGATTCTGTGTCTCCCTCTCTCTCTGACCCTCCCCAGCTCGCACTCTGTCTCTCTCAAATATAAATAAACATTAAAATTTTTTTAAACAAAAGAAGAAACACAACAAATGAACATAGGGGAAGGGAAGCAAAAACAAGATAAAAACAGAGAGGGAGGCAAACCATAAAAGACTTTTAAATACAGGGATCAAACTGAGCGTTGCTGGTGGGGTGTTGGGTGGGGGGATGGGCTAAATACATTTTTTTAATAATAAAAAGAAAAAATCTTCAAAATACTAAATTAATGTTCTTGAAAAATGGGATGGATTCCTCCAGGAGGGAGTGGATTTCCAGTTAATGGAGACACTCCAAAACAAGCTGGGCAATCAACTGCCCAGGATGTTGGAGATGGGTGAATACTGTTAAAAAAAGAA
>NW_021889840.1:0-652 GCF_006229205.1 Suricata suricatta
GAATATGGTGAGGATTAATCATTTGAAAATTTCAGGCTGTGACCTAAATCGGCAGTGTCTTCCTGGAGTACAGGCCAAGTTGACTTGAAACAAGTCTTCCATGACTTCCTAGATGCAGTTCTCAAAGCTCGACTTGGTACATTGTGAGAAAGACACCAGGGCACTGGGGAGGCAGAGCATGTGCCTCTCACATCACAGGGCCCAGTGATTGCCCCCGAGAGGGACCTTGCTGTCATTTTCCCCAGGATGGTTCATCACTTTTAATGCTAGATTAATAAATAATGATGAGGGGTACTAAACATGCTAATGGGTTATTAATTATTGCTGAAAGTGTGAGGGATTCTGGGAGAAACAAACAACAAAGCACACAGATATGAAGTGAATATCTTCAAAACCACCATGATCACAATGAGGATGACATAAGTAGATAATGATGGGATGCATGGAATTACTCTTGCCTATTGCTTTTATTGTCCTGCCTTTGGTGCCTTTTGTGTGACTTGGAAGGATCATGAGGGTTGAGGCAAGGACAACTGAGCTATGTATTTGGAGGAAAACCTCATTCTCTTGTATTGTCTACTTTAGTCCCTGCAAACAGGTCAATCTCAGTGTAAAATAGATGTAATGTGTTTCTTTCTTTTTTTTTTTTTTT
>NW_021889841.1:0-652 GCF_006229205.1 Suricata suricatta
CTTAACCAACTGAGCCCCCCAGGCACTCCCAGATATTATTTTAATCCTCACAACTTTCTAATGAAACAGTAACATCACTCTGTTATGGACAAGGAAACTGGAGGCAAAGAGATTTTAAACAAGGTCACACTGGTAGGAATTGGCAGAAAAAAACCCCGATTTCAATCTGGAGTGTTTGGGTTCTAGAGTCTGTATTTTAACTAGTCTCCTGTGTCTAGGAAAATAAATAATGGAATAATATATGTAAAGTGCTTAGCATAGTACCTACTGCATATGACGTGCTGGCTATGTGGTTGGTGATGGTGATGGTAACGACTATTACAAAAATGATTATTGTAAAAATTATTATAACGATGATTATATCTCATTGTTGCATTGGCTGGGAGCCGCAGAGCCTTTATATAACAAAGATTTTGTGAGGTTTTTATGAAAGCTGACCTAAAGCACTCAAACCCTTGAGGATATTCATCAAGTTTGAAAAAGGCTAATATTTTTCAAATGCGTGGACCTAAGGCATCAAGAAACTTTCTATCAAATGTTATCTTTTAAAAAACCCCAAACTAATCAGCCAGACATTTTGCCTCTAACTGTCGCAAGCTAAAAAGGAAATTTATTGGGGCGTAAGAACTGAACATTCAGAAGCAGGAATGGC
>NW_021889842.1:0-652 GCF_006229205.1 Suricata suricatta
GTTGCTGTGTCCTTTCAGAATGAAAGGAATATATTCAGTAAGCTAGCACAGCCTAATGAATGTATTTAATTGATATCCATAGCTATCATTTACTAAGAACATCCCCTGTGCCAGGGACTATATTTTGTGTTTTGCTTTATAAACATTATATGCCTTCTTTATTTATTTATTTGGCTTATAAACAACAGAATTCTTGAAATTCTATGAGGCTAGAAGTCTAAGATTAAAATGCCAGCAAATTTGGTATCAGCCTAGAACCCATACATGGCCATTATACATGGCCATCTGGCTGTGTCTTCACATGCCAAAAGGGAGCTCTCTCTCCTTAATTTTTTTTAATGTTTATTTATTTATTTTAAGAGAAAGAGAAAGTATGAGTGGTAGAGGGGCAGAGAGAGGGAGAGAATCCCAAGCAGGCTCTGTTCCACAGTGCAGAGCCGGATTCAAGGCTTGATCCTATGAACTGTGGAATCATTACCTGAGCCTAAACTGAAGTTCAGAAGCTTAACCAAGTAAGCCACCCAAGCACCTTCTTTGCCCTTAATTCTTAAAACAACCACATTCCTAAACACACTGGGATTATTATGCCATTTTACAGATAGGAAAATTTTGATTCAGAGAAGTGTTTTATCTTGAGCAAGATCGTAGCTCA
>NW_021889843.1:0-652 GCF_006229205.1 Suricata suricatta
GTGCCCCAGGGGTGGGCTGCAGCCACTTGGTTCAGGAAAAAAAGCTCCTTCCAGAGCCACCGGGGTTCAAATCCCCGACCTGCCAGAGATCTGACCTCCAGAAAGGTCTGAAGCTCAGCGTCTTTCACGGTAAATCAGGGTAGGTGTCTCTCCTTCTGTTTTGAAAGTGTAAGCGGAAACGGGATTAAGAAGGTGACAGGATCGACCTAGTTGCCTCTCCCCTCTGCTGGGGACCCCGTGGCCCTGGACGAGAGGTCCGGGTCCCAGAGCCCAGGAGACCTCACTGGCGACAGGCCTTTCCCTTCAGAGGATGTCAACCTTGTAGGAGAAAAGATGCTGAGTGACTTGTCTGCAAACTGCACAGAGAACCTGCAGTGCTTCTGAACTGTAGGTTTATTGCGGGGGAGGCTTGGGGAAGGGGGGGCGTTGATGGTGATGAAGATCTCAAGGCTGTGTGTTTAGGGTGAGCGCCTTTGCCTCAGCCTGGATGTCCGGGAAGCTGGTTTGCAGGGAAGGGGGCGCTGGACAGCAGGATGGAGCTGAAGGCAGGCGGAGGGAGACTCAGCAGTTCACGTTCCCACATGGAAATAAGGTCTCGAACGCTCTTAGCAATTCTATTCCGCCCTCGGCATGACCATCCGCTCACACTCAC
>NW_021889844.1:0-652 GCF_006229205.1 Suricata suricatta
CCACCAGCATTGATCCAGCCTCATTATTTAGTGAAAATTCAAACTGTTCTACTATGACTCTTGCCTTCTCATCAGAAAGGCTGCTTCACCCACACCACTCAGAACACCTCACTCACTGAGGTCGGGGGTGGAGGTCCATAGAGTGCTGGCAGGGAATTCCGAACGAGGGAATGTGAAAGAGGGATTCAGCTTACTCAGTAAAAGGGAACACAAATGCCAGGGATTTGATCAATCATGACCTAGGTCCGATCGCTTAACTTCTCTGAGTCTCAGTTTACACCTTTGTAAAATGAGGGGTTGGTTGAACAGACGCTATTCACACATTTTCAGGCACAGACATCTCATGTCGGCGTAACGGTATAACTGGCCGCTGAGACAGTTGTCAATATTTTCATCATTTCATACATGGAAAGAATGATAATCAAATTAAACAAATTTGACTATTTAATTGAAGTAGCACAGCTAGTAAGCATGGGATGAAGAGTCCAGCTCTGAGTTTCTACCTTCAAATACTCTCTTTACTCTAAACTCAAACTGCTTCACTATCTGCAGTGGAAACACGACAGGATTACATGTTATCTTTTTGTAAACCTCAAAAATAATGCAAATCCAAGAACCTCATCTTATCAAATTCAAAATAATTTGAGTTGGT
>NW_021889845.1:0-652 GCF_006229205.1 Suricata suricatta
TCAGGCTCTGTGCTGACAGCTCAGAGCCCGGAGCCTGCTTTGGATTCTGTCTCTCTCTTTCTCTCTGTCCATCCCCTGCTCATGCTCTGTCTCTCAAAAAAAAAAATGTTAAAAAAAATTTTTTAATTTAAAATCAGTCTTGATGATTAGAATATTTTTGGGACATGTAATGTTAACAAAATCTTAATTTTGAGAGTTTCCAGATTTTCCAGCTAAACATGGACATGTTTTGTTACATATTTACAAATATGTATGAAAGCACAGCCTATCTCTTGCACACGGCAGGACTTCAATAACTATTTCTTCAATTGAATAGAAACGGGAGAAACTTACTAACTCTATGAACCTTTAACTTTAAGGTTTTCCCAATAATAGAATCTGACCTGAATTTACTCTCTGACCTACCTTGTCTCCTGTATGCTCAGAATTCTTAGATTATATCCTACCAAATGGAGCAAAAGGAGCATAACACTCAGAAGACCATAACATAGCCTGCTCTCTGCTCAGAAATAAGCCACATTTGGTGTGTAGATATAGCATTTAGCTTTCATTATTTTATGATCAAAGATTAAAAGCATATTCTTTTTTTTTTAAGTTTGTTGGTTTATTTTGAGAGAGAGCGAGCAGGGGAGAGGCAGAAAGAGGGGGGAAA
>NW_021889846.1:0-1423 GCF_006229205.1 Suricata suricatta
GCAGAGCCTGCTTGGGATTCTCTCTCTCCCTCTCCCTCTCTGCCCTTCCCCCTTTTGTGCCATCTCTGTGTCTCTCAAAATAAATAAAATTAGAAAAAAAAGTTTCACAAGAAATGAATGAAAGGTAATTTAATTCTGTTGGGAGAATGATGTTCTTCCTGTGAATTCTGAGTGCTTTTTTTTTTTTTAATTAAATCTCAAATGGAACCAGTTGGGAAAAATATTCCCACGCCCGAATCCTCAATCTCAGCTGCCCCCAAAGTATTCTTCAAACTCTCAAGGGAGATAAAACAGAAAGAATGTGAACAATGGGTGAGAGTCTTCTGGTCTTCTGGCTCTGTCTGTGTCCAGGGTGGTCCTCAGGTCAGTCACGCCAGAAAGCCCGCCGGGGCTGCTCCCCCACAGCCTTACTGAGAGCTTTGCAGAACGCGGAGGGGTAGGGGGGAGAGTTGCACTGAAGTAAATACGTGCAGGCCTTTCCTGAAACCTCACCCAAATGGCAGGAAGGAACGTCTATGCAGAATGCAGACATGCACAGGGATGGGAGAGTCAGAGAAGAGGGAGCCGCCGCAAAACTTTGAAATGTGGAGAGCAGAGGGAAGAGTGGCAGACCTGAAAAGCACTTCCCAACCTTGAATCACCGATGGAGAGGGCAGGGCAGGGGTGAAAGCCAACTCAGCAGTCACTGCAGAGCTCTCCCCACCATCCCAACTGCCCATCAAAGCTCTGGGACCGACAGCAGCAGACATCTTTATAATTGGAGGCTGGGGTGTAGGGGCTCATGGTAATAAAATAAGAATCAGTTGGAAGTCCATTTATGAAGCAGGACACCACGCCCCTCCTGGCCATGTGAGCTGAATGACTTCCCCTTCCCTGGTCCAATAAAGCCTGAAGCTTTGTCTTTGGAGAGAACACAGCAGACGCTGGTGCACAGACATAGCTAGGGGCTGGGGTGCCGTGCTGAAAACAGGTGCATCGGGGAGCGCTTGTCCACAACGGGCCGAGAGGCTGGCCCACCTTTCCTCCACCTCCCTCTCAACTTCTGACCGTGATGTGGGCCCCTCAGCAGGAAACCCCTGTCAGAAGTCTGCTCAGCCCCAAAGGAAAGACTTCAAGATGCAGATTTGGAGTTTCGGGGCTAAGCAGCCTGAAGCTGTCACTGCACCATGACGCTCCTGTCCCCAGGCCTCCCCAGGCCTCCCCGGCGCCTCCTATCAACACTTTGTGCCCCCATTCTTAACTAGGAGCAGACAAGAATTACCAGACATCTGCAGAAAACTTGTAACCATGAAAGAAGGAAAAAAATAAACATACTAAAACAAGAAACCTGGACGAAAGAGCCTGTTTGAGGAGAATATATTTCAGGAAAATAAACTACTCTTGGGATCCTTGGAACCATGACAAGATAGTGCAGTCATGGAAC
>NW_021889847.1:0-652 GCF_006229205.1 Suricata suricatta
TGACCCTCCCCTGCTCACACTGTCTGCCTCTGTCTCTCTGTATCTCTCTCTCAAAAATAAACATTTAAAAATTTTTTAATTCTAAGACATTTTATGTAAACATTATGGTAACTACAAAGGAAAAACCTGTAACACTTAACATAAAAGAACGTGATAAAAGTCCAAAGAGACTGATATCAAAAGTTATCAAAATTTTTTTTAAAGACAGCAGCAGAGGAGGGGGGCAAACATGGCGGAGAAGTAGGGGACCCTTACTTCCCACATCTCTCAAAGAAAGGCTGAAGCCAAAAGGACTTTGCACCCCAGAGCCTGGGAGGAAAAGAGACAGAGTGCACCAGGAAGAAACGGGAAAGCTGGCCGGCTCCACAGGTGAGCGATTATAAACTGGGGGAGACAAAACGGGCGGTGGAGGCGCAGAGGGGGACCCCCTTCTTTGGGGAAACACAGGGAAGAGAAAGAACGCCTGGGGAGATGCAGGCCTGTGTCTGGACAAGAGAAATACCTCTGGCCGGATCAGAGAGGGATCCCATCATCCCATCTCTAACGGCAGGCTCCCTTCGGCCCTGTTTGCACCCCAGGGGCGGGGGCAGCCCCTCCGGTCGGTGGTGGGCCAGCGGCACAGTGGGCAGCAGGGGCGTCCAGTCCCCCGCCC
>NW_021889848.1:0-652 GCF_006229205.1 Suricata suricatta
GAGCCCCAGTGCAGGGGTCCGCTTTGCCGAGTAGGAGCGGGGCGTGCAGGGTGAGCAGGCTTCCCCTGGCTCAAGCGGACCAAAGTACTGTCCACGAGCTCAGTCTAATCACAGAGAACCACTGGCCCGCAAAGGCCCGCCTCCCCCTGCCCCCACTGTGGAGGCCTACCTCTGGGGCCCCACGTCTCCTCACCAGGGCCCTTCTGGAGGCCCGGAGGACAGCCCTGCACTGCTTGACTGGGGCAAAGGAGGCAGCCGAGGGGGTGCCGGGCCTCCCCCGCTGCTGGAGTCTGACCTGCCCTGCACACCCCCACCCCTCACCCCCACATGCACTTGGCTGTGCAGGGCCCACCCTGGCTGCCGCCGAAGGCCTGCAGCCTCTACTCACGTACCGTCTCTGTACACCTTGACGGCGTTGACACAGTTCTTGGCCCAGCCCCGACTCTGCAGGAAGGGACAGTCTTCCTGAAACTCCAGGCACTGGCCGGTGAAGTTGCAACCCTCAAAGATCTCCAAGCGGAAATTCTCCCCGTGCTGTGGGCCCATGGGAGCCGAGGAAGGAAAGGAGGCAACAGCGCTTAGTCCCCCCTGCACCCCTGCCCACCGAACACAGAAGCCCGAGTGGCCAGGAACTCAGAATAGCCCAGGGCCC
>NW_021889849.1:0-652 GCF_006229205.1 Suricata suricatta
TGTGTGCCCTGCCCGGGGGGCCGGTTCTGAGAGTGACTGGCCATGGTCTCCAGGGCTTAGACTTGGCCTCTTTTCAACCCTAACCCTAAAGCCCAATGCCCTCTCTCTGTGCGGAGCCCAGGGCCCTGAGAGGGCTCACTGCAAATACACACCTCAAAGTCTCTCAAAGCCTGTCACCAGGCTGGTCACCCCTGAAAGCCTCAACTCCTCATCATTTCAATGGGTACCAGCCAGTCTCTGTGCTCAGGCTACCTCCTGGGTCAGGTTTTCCTTCTGGGCGCTCTTCTAGTGGGTTCCGAAATGCAGTAGAGGGCTTGTGTGGGCAGAATAATAAAGTGCATTTGCTTTGGCTCTCCATGCTGGTATCACTGTTTTGTGTCTCTGCTGGGTGAAGAGGGCTGACCCCTGGGCAGACAAATAGAGATGTTTGACTATGTATGACTCTGGGGATGACAGAGTCCCTGTAGTCCTGTTTGGGGTGGGTAAGGCGTACAGTGGGGTGTTTTGCTCAGCTGCTTCCTGATGAAGACATGTCTCCAAGGTTCTGATGTGACGGTGTTACCAGCCCTCTCCTACTACCCTTCCTCGTCTACTCGGGAGACTACCTCCCAGAGGAGGGTGAATGAAGCCGAGGCCAGTGCTGTCGGGAGCA
>NW_021889850.1:0-652 GCF_006229205.1 Suricata suricatta
GTCTTTCACCAGATGTGGGGCGTTTTCAGCCATTTTATCTTTAAATACCCCTTCCCCACATTCTTCCTCCTCTAGTTCTGGGACCCTGGTGACATGAATCACTGTCCTGCAAGTCACTCAGCTCCACTCCCCCTGCTGCCTGGTGCATTGGATCTGTCACTTGAATTGAGTGAACACTACTGCTCTACCCCACATCCCCAGATTTGATCCTGTTGTCTCCCCTCTGCCATTGTGTCCTTCCAGGGACACTGCAGCTGGTGACAGGCACATACTATTTCGGTCATCCTAGTTTTCAGTTCAATGATTTCCATTTGGTTCCTTTTATAATTTCTATTTCTTTGCTGAGATTTTTTTCCCCCATTTGTTTCAAAAGACTTCCTAAACATAGTTTTTACAAGCCATTTTTACAATTGCTTTGAGATAATTCCAACACTGACCCGGCCCGCAGGTCCATCAACGCAGGTCCTGAGGGAGGGAGTGAGAATTGGGGGGCAGGGGGCACAGAGAATGGAGGCAAGACAAAGTTTCTGATCAAGCCTCAGTTTATTGAGAAAACACAAGCATCTTATAAAGAGCAGAAAGCACAGGTCAGTTGCTAAGAAACAGGGTCACGTGAAGGGGCTAGGGTAAAGAAAAAACAAAAGCCGCAGTT
>NW_021889851.1:0-652 GCF_006229205.1 Suricata suricatta
GCAATTGCCTTAGACTATGATTTCTGGTGACAAATTCTTCGGTATGTAAAAATTTCTCAGAACATAGATTGGTAGAAGACTCATGCATAATCTTTATCAATAGTGATGAAGGTTGGTGACTAGATGCTTATCACATGGGGAAGGAAGGGATCTTTAGCATTCAAATACTAGGCAATGTTTTTAGCATAGCAAAGGCAAGAGTTAGTTCTTTTGTGAGCAGGGGTCAATAGCCTGTTTTCTGGAGGGGAAGAAAAACAGGTTTCTTGAGAAATGTGACATTTGCTCCTATAATCACAAAAGAAGAAACTCCTATAACAAGTTTTTTCATAAAGTACAATTCACGTATTTTTTAGCATAAGAAGGCAAGTTCCTCCTGATATCAGTCAGGAGCCTTGGGGGTCGGTGCTCAAGCAGAAATTGAGTGGGTACTGAGTGGGTGTAGACGCCAGTCACCATCTGATGGTGGGAGGACTTGCAAACCCGCCTTACTTCAGAAATGGCTCCCAGCACTGAACCAAACCCAATAGAATGGACAAACACAAACACAGGTTCTATACAACAGATGCATCAAAGAAAAAATATTCAGAGGACACAACAAACTGAACTAGAGAGTGCTATTTTTAGCTTTTTTAAAAATTGAGTACTGAATATT
>NW_021889852.1:0-652 GCF_006229205.1 Suricata suricatta
TGAGGATAACAGGAAAAAAAACCCCACAACTATCTGATCTTGATTCCAAACTAAAGCTACAAAATTTGGGTTCACATTTCACTAGTCTAAGTAGTTCATCTTCTGATGGTCATTAAAAACACGAACAATTGTTTATATTCCTAAGAGCTAGACTCTGATTCAATGTGGATCAATGAAATCTCAAAAAGTACATTTTTCTCAAGGGCTGTTTGGTTGGTTTTAATGGAACCAGGTTTTTAAAGGGGAATTAAAAGAATATAACGTTTGATCCGACACAGTGAATCTGAAGCGCAGTTTGATGTATCTTCAGCTTATGAAATATTGCCAGCCCACAGTGGTTGGAGCGCCACAGTCTCCTTGAGATTTAGAATCAAGATAATAACATCTGGGTCCTAGTTCTTATCATGGTCAAATTATTGAGATTGTCATTTGCTCAGAGCTCAGTGAGGGCACGGGCTGCTGTTTTACCGTTCTCCTCCTGACTCGAACTTTCCATATTTCTACGTAAATGGAAAGGAAAAAACAAGACTTCCTATTTAACCAAACAAAACCCACATTTATCCAAATAAAACCTAGGTGATATTTAAGAACATCTTTATAGAAATAGTTTAATACATATTTCTACAGATGTGTGACAACTCCCCAAAGACTT
>NW_021889853.1:0-652 GCF_006229205.1 Suricata suricatta
ATATATATATATATATATATATATATAACCGGAAACAGGACTTCCAGAATGACAGTCTGAGGAGCTCCTTAAACCTGCTCTTTAGTGAAATATCATAAGAGTAAAAAATTCCCTAAAAAAGACATATTTAGAAGAATGTTGCTAAGGTCAATACCAGTGAAATTACTGTCTCTCTTCCAGGATTTTCATGGTTTCAGGTCTAATATTTAGATTTTTAATTCATTATGAGCTTATTTTTGTATATGGTGTAAGAAACCAGAGAAAATATGGGGAGGTAGTTTGGGGGGATGGATGAAACAGGTGAAGGTGATTAAGAATACATTTATCATGATAAGTACTGAGTAATGTCTAGAATTGTTGAATTGCTATATTATACATTAGAAACTAATATAATGGTGTATGTTAATTATATTGGAATATATATGTCAGTAAATAAACAACAAAAATTTTTTTAAACCTTAAAAACCAAACCCAATCCTTTAAATTCACTGGAAACTGTCCTAAGGATATACATCAAATGAGTAAATATTTATTTAATAAAAACCAAATGCCAAAAAGAACAATGGGTGTCTATGGTAACTGACCCACAACCTGCTCCCTGTTTCCCCATCCCTAGCTCTGCATGGCAGAAGCTCCACTCGGATCAGGTGTG
>NW_021889854.1:0-652 GCF_006229205.1 Suricata suricatta
CCCCTGGGGCCACCCAGGATCCCAGGCAGCCACTTCTGGCCCTGAGTGCCTACAGCTGACCCTGACGTGCAGTGGAAATAGCGTCTTCTGTGTGTGCCGTCATGGGAAGACATTTGAGAGGCTCAGCGCTAGATCACACTTCTTTACATATCCGTGGCCCTCAGGCCATTTTCCAAGTAGGCCATTTCTAGAAGACCTACTTTTGTCTATAAAACTCTTTGGACAAAACCATTCGCCATATGCCAGCAGAGGTCAACGCAAAGTACAGTGCGCCCTCTGTCCTGCCGGCCCGCTCCCAAGATGTGCACTTGGGCGGAGGAAAGGCGGGCCTCAGGGGCTGTGGGCAGCAGACATCCTCCCCGGTCACTTGCCATCTACACTGGGACCAACAGCCAGGAGCCTGCTAAGCGAATTTGCCAAAGATTCATTCTAACAATACCGGAAAGGGTCATTGACTTACTCCAAGGCCAAGTCACAAGGAGCTGACAAGGGCTCTCAGCTGGTGCCACCTTGTTCCAAGTGACGGCGGGAGCTGATCCACACACCGCACCAACAACACACGAGGACTCTGGCCTGGCCATTCTCCCAGGATAACGCCAAGATACACCTATTCCCTAACACCTAAAGCTTCAAACTTTTTTTAAAAAAATGA
>NW_021889855.1:0-652 GCF_006229205.1 Suricata suricatta
ACCATCACCCCCTTTCCTCCCTCCCCCTCCCCCTTCAGTCCATGGTTTTTTAAATATATTTTTTAACGTGGATTTATTTCTGAAAGCCAGAGAAACAGAGTGTGAGCAGGGAAAGGGCAGTGAGAGAGACACACACACACACACACACAGAATCTGAAGCAGGCTTCAGGCTCTGAGCTGTCAGCAGAGAGCCGATACGGGGCTCAAACTCACAAACCAAGAGATCCTGACCTGAGACAAAGTCAGCCGCTTGACCAACTAACCACCCAGGCGCCCCTGCCCACCCTTTCACTCACTGACCTCATCCATCCTTTGCCGTGATATAAGGTAACGGGTCTGCGGGACCCGCACACAGAGGCATGACTGTCCTCCTCCTCAGGACCCGCTTTCTGAGCCACTGTGGTGGCGGCCAGGGCTGTCGTCACGAAGTGCCACTGCCAGAACAGCGTAACAGCAGAGATCCATTTTCTCACAGTCCTGGAGGCGGAGTCTGACATCCAGGCTCCTCCTGAGGCCCCTCTCCTTGGCTCAGCTCACAGATGGCCTCCTGTCTTTGGGCCCCAACAAGGTCCTCCCTCTTGGTTTACTAACCTCCTCCTCTGTCTCCAGCCTCCCCCAGAGGTCAGACTGGATCAGAGCCCACCCGACTGAC
>NW_021889856.1:0-652 GCF_006229205.1 Suricata suricatta
GGTTATTACCTCCTGGAGTGTCAAACTCCAACAACACAACAATCCTAGACAGTAGGTGTTATCCCCACCTTACAGATAGAAACTAATGCTTCAGTAGGTTAAATAACTGGCCTCGATTTATGTGTGTGAGAGGGTGTGGCAAAGCTGGAGTTCAAACAGGGTCCCCAAGCTTGTGCTTTACCAGCATGCTACTCCTTGCAAGGCTGCATGATGTTGGCACGTGATAGCGCTAGGGCTGTCCATGTGTACTTTGTGGGTACAAGATGGGGCTTGGAGGCACCTCCATTTTATGGTGACCCAAAGCCACCCAGCTGGAGCTCAGGAGCCAGGACTTGAGCCCAAGGTCCAAGCCCTGAAGTCCCACTGGCCTTCTCTCATGCTGGTCTCACTGCAGCCATGATATTCTTGGCTCAGACCACCCAGGAGTTGCCCGCCAGGCTTCCCTACATCTTGTGTGCCTTCAGCTTACCCCCCTGCCCCCACCTACCACTGTTGCCTAAGTTGCTTTTCAAGTCCCAGATCTGACCAGGCCAGTGCCCATACCACGCCCTATAACAGCAGCCATTTCTAGAAGATGCACTGTTTCCTAAGAGCAGACACAATCAAGAAAGCTATTCATCTTTGAAATACTTCCCATAAATACCTACTTTTT
>NW_021889857.1:0-1423 GCF_006229205.1 Suricata suricatta
GAGACACAGAATCTGAAGCAGGCTCTAGGCTCTGAGCTGTCAGCACAGAGCCCGCCATGAGGCTCGAACCCACGAACTATCTCGAACCCATGAACCGTGAGATCATTACCTGAGCCATAGCTGGACCCCAAACCGACTGAGCCACCCAGGCACCCCTCCTTTAACCCATATTAAAGAATTGAATTGTAAAGTATTATCATAACATCCATAACCACATAGCTTACTGAACATTTGTAAATCTAGTACACATAAAACAATCACTTAATATAGGTTAAAAAAAAAAGAATGTTAGTAGCAGTGCAGAAGCCCCTTGTATGTCACCTTATTTGTTTGTTTAATTTTTATTCTGGTATAGTTAACATACAATGTTATATTAGTTTCAGGTGTACAATACAGTCATTCAACAATTCCTTTCACATCCAATGCTCTTTCACTCCACACATGAAAGGAAAAAGTTGCTAATATTTCTCAATCTTTACATCTTTGATATCTGAGAGAAGGACTGCTTCAGCTCATTGGGCCGTTCTCTGAAAATCCAGGGGAAGGAACTGGCCCATGCATGTAGAATCCAAAGAGCACTCGCTACATAGATAAAGGGATTGAGTCTAAGAAGAATGTGTGAAAAAAGGGTACAGCTGCAGATACGCAGTATCCTAGATATCTAATACAAAAGAAAACTATAATCAGGGTGTAAACTCATAAGACTCAGTTTGTAACATTAACCAAATAGCAGACAGTAAGAAATTATTATTTGAGTGTTTACTGTTTGCCACGTTCTGTGTAAATTTTAGATGTCTCATCTCATTGAATCATACATAAGCAGTGGAAATTATTGCATTCTCATTGAGAGATAAAAACCCTAAAATATTGAGGGGTTAACTAGCTTCTTCAATGTCCATGATCTCTGAACCCAGGATTTTAAGCCATATAGTAAAAAATGTGAATTACAAACAAGGATATAAGTACTTTGCCATCCTGAGAAGGATGTTTTCATCAGCTGATTCTCCACCATATTTGATCCAGGGTGCCATACTATCCTCTAAGTAGATAATCTTACCTAGGTCTTGAACAACTGAAAAGAAGGAGAATTTGAAATGTTTTTGGTAATTCACTCTGGGATTTGAAACACTAAAATTTTAATGAAAATAACATATTTTTAAAATAATAGAGAAGAGAAATAAATTTTAGGATCCAATTTTGCTCAACGAGAAAATAAAAATTTCCGTATCGTAAATGTGAACAAAAATTTCCTGAAATAAAAAGCCAACCTAAGATATCAATTTTATCTTCATTACTTTGACTGTTTTTCTCCTTCCATCTAAATTACATGCATGGCACAATGATGAAAGAAATAAAGACATTTACAAGTACAGGAATTCTCTATTCACCCCATATGTTAAGGGGAAAAGAAAACTATTAAAAA
>NW_021889858.1:0-652 GCF_006229205.1 Suricata suricatta
ACTTGATTTATGACTTGTTAATGTTTTTTATAGATTAACATAACTTTTGAACTTTTAAGTTTTTAATTTTCAAGTAGTCTGATTTATCTTTTTAGTGTCTTTTATCCTTGTTTGTTACTGATAAAAAATCATTCGTCTAACATCAGGAAGATGGCCTATCTTGTTGAAATATTTCAGTATATAATCCACTTCATATTTTTTTCCTATGGTGTGTGGTATTGGGTTAGGTTTGTTTTTCTCCTATATTAAAATCCAGTTTCTTTAGCACCATATAACAAGGAATATATATATTTTAATACAATCTATCTCCTCCTCCTTTGCTAAGAATTTCTTTTTGTTTGTTTGTTTCAAACACAACTAGTCATTACATTTTATTGATTTTTTTATCATTCTCTTAATATAGTAAATTCCATTGATTGATGTAACTTTGTCTTTATATTATTTGGATTCACATTTGGATACACATTTTTTTGTAATGAAGTATTAAGCAATTTATAAATTAAAAAAAATTTTTTCCAAGAGAGAGCAGGCTTAGGTGTGTAAGTGGGGGAGAGGCAGGGAAAGAAAATATTAAGAAGGCTCCATGCTTATATTGGCTCTGTCTCCATGAACATAAGATCATGACCTGAGCAAAAATCAAGAGTTGGATGCT
>NW_021889859.1:0-652 GCF_006229205.1 Suricata suricatta
TTATTTTATTTTGTTTTGTTTTATTTTAATTTCCTATTGTTTGAGCAGAAATGAAAGTCCTGAATTGCACTTTATTTTCAAAGATTCACAGAGCAAGAAAACAAGTGACCATCATTTTGTTGATTTTGTTTTCTGACTTCCAAAAGGGGACATTTTATTTGTTGCATGGTTTGAGAAGGGAGGAGAAAATCAGAATTGTCCTAGAAATTTTGGGATGTGTGGTTCCCATATCAATATTAGACCCTACTTTATAAGTGCCCACTAGTAGTACTGAGCAGGGCCTGGGGGTGGACAGTGGAGCATCCCTCCTAAAATAAAGGGATCTTTTTGGGAAGTCATTGGTATGAAAATTGAAATGTTAGTTTGTGCATAAATCTGGGACCTAGAAAATCATGATAAGAATTTCTACCTTTGTTCTTGGTTGAAACAATAAAAATTTATCTTATAAGAATATTTTTATATTCCTTCCTAATTAACAAATACCATTTACCAAAGGTTTACTATGACTCAGAGGCTATGATGAGCATTTTATATATACTTCTTACTATAAGGCCTTTATTTATATAAAACAAATGACAGTTTTACAGATGCAGAAGCAGATTAGGAGAGATAAAGTAATTTTCCATAAATTTCTCAGCTAATATGTGACAGA
>NW_021889860.1:0-652 GCF_006229205.1 Suricata suricatta
TGTAGATTGCTTTGGGGAGTATTGACATGTTAACAGTATTTATTCTTAGGATCCATGAGTATCGGATGTTTTTCCATTTCTTTTGTCTTCAATCATAACTTTTCTATAGTTTTCATCATACAGATCTTTTACAGCTTTGGTTATGTTTATTTCTAAGTATTTTGTGGTTATTTATGCAATTGTGAATGGGATCAGTTTCTTGATTTCTCTTTCTGTTGCTTCATTAGTGGTGTATAAAAATGCAACCTATTTCTGTACTTTGATTTTGTACCCTGTGACTTTGCTGAATTCATGGAGCAGTTCTAGTAGGCTTCAGGTGAAGTCTGTCAGGTTTTCCAGGTAGAGTATCATTCCATCTGAAAAAAGCGAAGGTTTAACTTCATCTTTGCTAATGCTGATGCCTTTTATTTCCTTTCGTTGTCTGAGTCCTGAGGCTAGGACTTATCACACTACGTGAAACAACAATAGTAAGAGTGGACATCCCTGTCAGGTTCCTGATTTCAGGGGGAAAGCTCTCCGTTTTTTCCCATTGAGGATGATATTAGCTGTGGGTTTTTCATAAATTGCTTTGATGCTTTTTCTGCATCTATTGACAGGATCATATGGTTTTTATCTTTTCTTTTGTGAATGTGATGTATCACATTGATTGAAT
>NW_021889861.1:0-652 GCF_006229205.1 Suricata suricatta
AGTTCTAGACTACTAGTTGGCTTCTCAGTGGGCTGTTTCTTATGAAACAAATACATTTTTCATAAAAATGCAAATACTGTTATTGACTTTCAGCTTAACAATATAAAATACATACTGACCCAGATAAAAGGAAAGTAGGAACATTAATGTCCTTATCTTCCAGAAAGAAGAGAGACTTGGTAGTTCAGGGATTGCAAAAGTCACGTAGCCCAGCAGGTGAAATAAATGAGGGCACTTAGTACATTCTCAGTCTAAATGGGGCAGCAGTTTCTCAGCTCCAAAAGATTGTGGTCATGTACAAATAGAGACCTAGAGATTCCAATTTCCCAAGAAACGCTAGAATCTGGATTTTTATGAAAAATGTTTCAAATGTTGCCAACTACCTTAAAATATTAAAAAGTATTGGGGCATCTGGTTGGTTCAATCAGTTGTATGTCTGACTCTTGATCTCAGTCAGGGTCATGAGTTCAAGCCCTAAGTTGGGCTCCGCCCTCGGCATGGAGCCTACTTAAAACCAAAACAAAACAAAAAAAATTAAAAAACATGTTAAAGGTCAAACAATGCCAGATCCAACCTGGGGTTTCCACTTTGTGACACTGTTACAGCAGAAAGCAAAA
This sequence comes from Suricata suricatta, assembly GCF_006229205.1. Taxonomy (NCBI): domain Eukaryota; kingdom Metazoa; phylum Chordata; class Mammalia; order Carnivora; family Herpestidae; genus Suricata; species Suricata suricatta. Next base: position 618 of record NW_021889861.1, read on the forward strand.
AACAAAACAAAACAAAACAAAAAAAACCAAAAAAA
>NW_021889862.1:0-652 GCF_006229205.1 Suricata suricatta
TGCAATTGGTCCAGCCACTATGGAAAACAGTATAGAGTTTCTTCAAAAAAATTAAAAATTAAACTACCATATGATCCAGAAATTCGATTTTTGGATATTTATCTGAATAAAACAAAAACACGAACTAAAAATAGATATATGTACTTCTATGTTCACTGCAGCATTTACAATAGCCAAGATATGAGAACAACCTAAGTGTCCACTGATGGATGAGTGGATAAAATGTGGGATGTGTGTAACGTGTTGCATGTATTGAGTATTATTTAGCCAGAAAAAGGAAAGCAAGCTTGCTATTTGCAACAACATGGATGGAGCTTGAGGGTGTTCTACTAAGTAAATTAAGTCAGAAAGAGGAAGACAAATACTGTGTGATCTCACGTTTATGTGGAATTTTAAAAAATGAGCTCATTGATACCGAAAACAAACTGTTGATTGCCAGAGGTGACAGACTTCTAGTGGGTAAAATGGGTGAAGCGGATTAAAAGGTATAAACTTCCAGCTGTAAAATAAATCATGGGGATTTAATATACAGCAGGTAACTATAATTAATTATATTCTATTGCATACTTGAAAGTTGCTAAGAGGGACTTTAAAAATTCTCATTACAAGAGGAAAAAATTTTAACTGTGTAGTGATAAATAGACATGCCGTG
>NW_021889863.1:0-652 GCF_006229205.1 Suricata suricatta
ACATGTCTGGGCTATTTTGAAACTCTTGCATAAAAAAACAGAAGAAAATATATTACACACAGTTACACACAGGCTATAACGAGTTATTTTGAGTATAAGTAACTTAGATGGACAAAAAATATGCAACCGAGGAAAGAAAGGGGATCTGGCAGCAGGAGATATGCCTGACAGTTGAGCCCACCCAGACTTTGCTGTTGGGTGGCTTTGTTCTACTGTTTACGATGTATCTTTGAGTAAGAAATCACCCATTATGAGCCAGAGTTTCCTCATCTGTAAAATGAGGAAATGATATTGTTGGATGGCCTGAGGATTAAATGAGATAAAATATGTAAATTTCTCATAGGTAAAAGATCAGTAAACAGCAGCTCTCATGTTTCTTAGTTTGGTTGTGGCATTGTTTGTAGAGTGAATGGAAGCGGTGAAGAAGCAGTCTCTAGAAACGGTTTCAATGAGAACACATGTGTTTTTCAAACACATAAAATTCCAGATGCACATAAGACCAAAGAACTGAAATACACATTTCTTTAATCTCTTAAAGTTATTATGAGGAATTACGGGCACCCTCCTCCACTGTTGGTGGGAATGTAAACTGGTGCAGCCGCTCTGGAAAACAGTGTGGAGGTTCCTCAAAAAACTATCCATAGAACTCCCT
>NW_021889864.1:0-652 GCF_006229205.1 Suricata suricatta
AACTAAAAGGCATCCAAATTGTCAAGCAAGAATTAAACCTCTCACTATTTGCAGATGACATAATAATTTATATAGAAAACTTGAAAGACTCAAACAAAAATGCTAGAACAGATACATGAATTCAATAAAGACATAGGATACAAAATCAACATACAACATTCTATCCCATTTCTATACACCAATAATGAATTAGCAGAAAATGAAATTAAGGAATCAATACCATTTACAATTGCATCCTCCTCCAAAAAATAAAGAAAGAAAGAGATACCTTGGGGTAAATCTAACCAAAGATTTGAAAGTCTTGTTCTCTGAAAATTATAAAACTGTAATGAAAGAAAATAAGGTGACACAAAGAAATGGAAAAGTATTCCATGCTAATGGATTGGAAGGAAAAGTATTGTTAAAATGTCTATACCACCCAAAGCAATCTTTATATTTAATGCAACCACTATCATAATACCAACTACATTTTTCACACAGCTACAACAAACAATTCTAATATATATCTGGAACCACAAAGGATCTTAAATACCCAAAGTAACCTTTAAAAAAAAAATCAAACCATCTCAGACTTCAAGTTATATTACAAAGCTGTAGTGGTCAAAACAACATGGTATTGGCATAAAATCAAACATATAGATCTATGGGACAG
>NW_021889865.1:0-652 GCF_006229205.1 Suricata suricatta
GGTGACGGGTGGGGAGGCCCTTGCTGGGCGCAGGTGGGCGGGTGGGGGAGAAGTGCTCCCTGACTGTTTTCAGGGTCTTCCGTTCATGAGGAAGCCGCCTCCCAGAGGCTTCCCCTTCCCCTTCCCCCCTCTCCCCTACTCTGCCATGAGGTGAATCTGCCCCTTCCCACCGCAGGTGCCCTGGGGATGAGGGTAAGCCACGACTGAGCCCCCACCACTGTCCTCGCAAACAGGACTCGGGCCTGTGCTAACGTGCCCAACGCACAGGGTACCACCTGTAGGGTGTGAGAACCTTCCAGACACAGAGCAGCAGGAGCAGGAAGGGCCCCAGAGCTGCTGAAGGAGGGTTCCCTGGGTTCTGTTGACCGTTTTTTGTAGAAATGAGTAATAATGACCACCTACGGTCTGCCAAATTGATGCTACTTACTTTGCTCAAAACACTCCTGGTTCCCATCGGGCTTACGGATGAAGAAAAGATCCACTGACACGGAGCCACTTCCCCAAGGCCACGTGGGCAGCGAGGGGCGTGGGGACGAGCCGGGGCTCCTGCGCTCAGAGAAGCTCGGGAAAGGCTCATAGCTGCCGGCACGCCCCACGCTCCCGCGGGCCTGGGTCCGCCGGTGTGGCCGCACCGCACCCTCGCCCCGCTGGG
>NW_021889866.1:0-652 GCF_006229205.1 Suricata suricatta
GATGCTTGAAAAAGTCAATGTTTCAACGTTTAAAGTCTGTTTCAGCGTTTTATGGTACTGGAGGCATCAGTGCTGTGCAGTATTTCATGTTCATGCATCCAGCAATCTTGCCTTGACTCAGGCTATGGGAGCATATGGAGTTCATGGAGTTAATTGCTATGTTCATAACATTATCTAGTTTTTTTTTTAACCTAAAAAGACAAAACTAGCTCACAAGATACTACATGAACTAATATTGTACATTCTTGAAAAATGTTGCCACTGTGTATGTTAGTTTCTTAATGAGTCTGGCTTTAATACCAACCACAGCAACAACACCTCCTACTAATTTTCACCAGTTGACAATAAACTATTTGATCTCTCTCAGTGAATGAGATAAGTCACTTCCTGATATTACGCCATTGGAAGCACCATATTTGAAAGTTCTGGGTTAAATCAGAATTATCATAAACACCAGAAACAAATACAATTAACTGGGTACTACATAGAAAGATGATAGATAGTAGGTAGGTAGATAGATAGATAGATAGATAGATAGATAGATAGATAGATAGATGACAAATATATAGGAAGAAAGAGAGAGAGAGAAAGAGAGGAAGGAAGGAAGGAAGGAAGGAAGGAAGGAAGGAAGGAAGGAAGGAAGGAAGGAAGG
>NW_021889867.1:0-652 GCF_006229205.1 Suricata suricatta
CAGATCATGATCCCAGGCTTGTGGGATTGAGCCTCATGTCAGGCTCCACACTTAGCTGTTTAAGATTTCCCCTTCCTCCCCCTCCTTACTTGGCCCTGCTATCCCGTTCTTCCTCTTGTGTGGTGTGTCTCTTGGCACTCAGGTCCGGGCCCCCCAGAAGACAGGAGAAACAGGTGGCAGTTAAGATGTCACTTGGGCTTTTATTTAAACTCTGGAGCAGAATGGAATGTCATGTCTGGTCTGCATCCTTTTTTGTTTTTGTTTTCTGATGAAACAATTGATCAGTCCACCAACCAATGGAAACTGAGTTAAGCAGCACGAAGATAGGGTGTTGTTTAAACACCAGCCAGCCTCCTGGTTCTTCCAGACACGGACTTACGTGGGAGGTCTGCTGGGAAGTGATCCCCTCAGCCATGTTTTGGTGATTTGTACTCTTACTTACGCTCCATCTGACTGTGAACATCGTGTGGGAATTCAGCTCTGAGCTTTCTTCCTAAGGTGTTCTGGTTCTTGTTTTTGCAGGTACAGCATATTCAAATACACTTCCATTGCCCTGGTGTCTGTGGGGATATTTATTTGCACTTTCATGTCAGCAAAACAGGTGGTAAGAATCACTTCACAAATCATTTATATTCACTACTTGCCATGGGGG
>NW_021889868.1:0-1423 GCF_006229205.1 Suricata suricatta
GGGGAACATTCCACTTGCTCACAGCCCAAGGGAGCTCCGAGTGCTCTCCAGAGGGTTCTGCTCGCCTGCTTCCCCCCACCAGCCAGCCTCCCATGTGTGGGGCAGGCTGGGGGCTGAGCTGCTCCCTGCTGGTGCTCCCCACAGGGCCCTGACCCTGCACGCACACGCACACGCACACACACGCGCACACATGCACACACCGAGAGTGCCACCTCTGCTAGCTGTGTCCTACTCTGTCACCTCTGGAAGGTTCCCATCCTCACCCCTAGCTCACTTCCTTGGCTCTAACGTGGGGGCAGGACATTCCAGAGGATGAAGTGGGCAGACGCTCGCAAGGTGCCCAGCACAGGGCTCGCGTCTTCCGGGGTGCTCAGGCTCGTGAGCTGCAGGTACCGGAGCGCCTGAGTCTGTGCAGTTGGAGATGTTACACAACCGCCTTCCAGAGCTCCAGGCCCGGGGGAGAAGGGATGTACTCGGAGCTGGGCCGGAAGCCAGGGCCTCGGCCCTCCTCGGTTCTCCTCCCTCCAGGAAGGACCCACCCCCTTTCTACGGAGGAGGAAAACTGAGGCCCGAAGGGGCTGCCCAAGTTCACGGCAGCAGCAAGGCCCAGGGGCCAGCCCTGGGCTCTGTGGGGTGCACCGGGGCTCTGCAGCCTGAGTACCCCCGACCCGATCCAGCCAGGCTGCTGTCTGCCGGTCAGTGGGGAGAGAGGACGGCCCCTGAGGGCTGGGGGCCTCGAAGCTCATCCTTCCATAAACTAAACGCAGGCATCGCCATTAGCCCCCGGGGAGCGTGCGGTGGGGTGAAAGTCAAAGCCTACTGCAGCTGCGGCAGAGACCTCTCCCTCCCTTTCTCCAGAGAAGGAAAGACCCCTAACTCCAGACCAGAACCGACGGCGGAAGGAACTCGAAGGGAGTCCTGCAGCTCCCAGTGACACCCGGCATACAGCCTGATCCTCCCCACACCGCTGGCGCACCTCATGCTCCCCCTGCATCCCTGCAGGACAGGGGTGCGGGGCTGAAGCCCCAGCTGACCCCAGCCCCGCTCCCGCGGTCTGTCCCCCCTCCCAGCAGGAGTGCCCCGGGCTGCACGTGTAGCTCCACCCTTGAAAGTGCAAGCCACTGACCAAACCCCGAGGCCACCGACGGCACAGACAGAGTGCACTCCGAGGGACTGTCCTGCAGGCCTTGGTCCGGAGATACCACCGACTGCTTGTCCCTGACATTAGCCCAGCAGCTGCTCTCAAGAGCGGGGTCTGTGGCCAGCTTCCTGGGTTCAAGGTTGTGCCTCTCAAGATTCAGGCACAGAGGCCGCCTCTGCTCTCGTCCACTGAACAGAGTTGGGAGGGGGTGCGGGGGGGGGGACCGGACCCCAGCTCTCTGCCCAGGAGGACAAGGAGGGGTCGGTCCCTGAGGCCTGGGGT
>NW_021889869.1:0-652 GCF_006229205.1 Suricata suricatta
GTGAGCTGGAAGCCACAGGACTGGGTTCATCCTCAGGAATTACTACTTGGGCTGAGCTCAGGAAAAAGACCTGCCTGGTGGAGGAGCAAGGACGCTCCTTGGGAGCTGTTCCATCGTGGACGCGTGAGGCAGGGACAGCATCCACGCAGTGACGGCGGCAGAAGGGAGGTCTTGGCTGGAGCCTGCGGGTGCAGGGCCGTGGGGCCCAAGGGTAGAGTTGGTGGACCCCTGAGAGAAGGAAGTAGTCCTGAATTGTGGAGGCTAAATCCATGGAGCGGAATCCTGGTTACCCAGGAGAAGCCCCAAGGATTCTGGGATGCTAACGTGGCCATCCAGCATTTCACTTTTGCGTGGACCACCTGACTTTCACAGATCATGCTGTTTGCTGGGCATAAAGTGTACTGCATATTTAATGTTTCCAACTCAACTTCTCAATTCATGCCCTTCGTCTCGAGGGCAAAGACCTAAGAATCTATGTGTGGGTGGATCTGAAGCAACAACAGCAGAAGGTCCATATCACTCCCAGAACTGCTCATACCACGCCAGCGACCACCAACAACCAGGTGCACCTTGACTTTGCCTTTAGGGCAGAAAACCTTCAACAACCAGATTCAGGACAAGCTCTCTGCAGCCTCTCTCACTTCCGGTTTCT
>NW_021889870.1:0-652 GCF_006229205.1 Suricata suricatta
GCACTTTTGTTCACAGTTAGTAATTCCTCAGTTTCACATACAAAAGCTGGTAAGGAAGTTACTCAGCTACCATTTATCTCCTGAACATGTCCAGTCCAAGGAAATAACTAACATATCATGTCAGTGGTAACAGAATGAGTAGTACCCAAGGTATTTCTGGAAAACCTAGCATCTATGTCTCTCTCTTAGAGAAGGCATTTAGAGACACAAATCATTTTAGAAGTGGAAGTCTCCCTTGGGACTTAAGCTTGAACATCCTCATTTTACCAAGAAGGAATATAAATATCCAAGACCTAAGAGGAGTTTTCCAAGTTTACATTCCTACTTAGTAACAGAACTGACACTAGTTTCCAGATTCTGTGCCAGTAGCAAACTCTAATATCACATATTGTTACACCACATTACTTCCCCACTAGCAAGTGCATAGAAGACACAATGAAAAAAAGTTGTTCAAGTAAAACATTCTTGCTTATTAAGCACTAAAACCTGTTAGGGAGGGCAATGTCCAAACACCAGTATTCAATAATAGCTTGAAGTTTTCAAGAAAACTTCCTACACATAAAATGCACGGCAGATTGACTGACAGGGTTATTACAGAACTGAGACATCCCTAACAAGAACTAGATTTAAATAGAGTATATGGCAATTATGA
>NW_021889871.1:0-652 GCF_006229205.1 Suricata suricatta
AACAGGTTTTACGGAAGCATTTCTTTAAAACTACTCTAATTACAATGAGGCAACTTACACATCATAGGATAACAGGATATTCTCAGTGAAAAGCAGATAGCAAACACATTTGTCTGAACCGGTAGTAAATCTTACAACTAAGAAGATAGCAAGATGCCTTTAGTGAGAAGCAAGACAGCAAACACACTCTACAACAATGGTGCTAAAATTCAGTCACAGACAGGGCCAGGAGGCATTCTATTTGGCTCATGAGAGGAAGAACACACTCCTGATGGTTAGCAACTAAACCTTTTGTCAACCTTATTCTTTGATGTTGAAGGTGTAAGCGCCAAAGGCGCCCTTAGACCAGCTGGCCTTTGCATATGCATTTAAGTTGTAACTACTCTTACCTATCCTCACAATGGGCACCAAATTAGCATATGCATGTGCAGTAACTTGTTCTTGGCCCCTGCCAGTCTCTACCTCCCAAGTTAGGCCCTCCATCTCCGGGCCAGGGCAAACATCATCCCCGTGTTTCCCAACCTCCTTCATTTCCATATCTCGAGCTTGTGAAGCTCAACAGAAGAGCCCTTCTGACAAGCATCTGCAGTGCCCTGTTTAATTTCTTCCCCATAGAGGTGGGAATGTGCTTCCTCCCATGTGGATTCTGGGG
>NW_021889872.1:0-652 GCF_006229205.1 Suricata suricatta
AAAAAAATGTTTATTTATTATTGAGAGAAAGAGAGACATAGCATGAGCAGGGGAGGGGCAGAGAGAAGGGGAGACACAGAATCCGAAGTAGGCCCCAGGCTCCAAGCGGTCAACACAGAGCCTGACACAGGGCTTGAACCCATGAACTGTGAGATCAGGATCTGAGCGGAAGTCAGACACTTAAGTGACTGAGCCACCCAGGTGTATCCCCCCTAGTATTTCTTTAAGCTCATCTTGTTCCACTATTTTCTGCACTTACTATGCTCCTATCTTGATAGGACTTGGTCCTTTTATTGAATAAACCAAGCTCATTCCTACCTCAGGGTCTTTCTTCTTGCTGTTTCCTCTCCAGACAAGGTCTTCCCTTTCTATATTTATGTTCTTGTCATTTGGTGAAAACTGACTGATACAAAGTACAACTTGGAAACGAGGTTTCCGTTTTCCCGTCATGTGGCATTTTCTACAGCAAATATTAAACATCTCCTATGGCAGTGAGAGCAGAGGAATAATTAAACTATAGTTGACCCTTAAACAATACGGTTCTAACTGCATAGGTCCAGTTATATATGTTTTTTGTGTTGGCAAATCCAGTACAGTATTGTAAATATATTTTTCGTTTCCTTTATTTAAAATTTTTATTTAAATTTTCTTT
>NW_021889873.1:0-652 GCF_006229205.1 Suricata suricatta
CAGTCAAAAATCTCACAGTGATGCCGTGTAACAAATAGTGCAACCTGGACTCCCCATGGCGGAGTGAGATATAAGAAGTAAAGCTGGTCCACGTTATTCTCAGAAAGAAGCTCTTTCTGCAGTATAAATTCAAGAATTCAGGGCCATTTCTGCTTTGTTTGCTGCTATATCCCAACACCCGAAAAATGCCTCGTACATAAGACATGCTCCCTAAATATTTTTAAAACAAACAAAGAATTAAATTTTTATTATAACAGAGTGTAATAAATGTCAAAACCTGTTTTAAAATGAAAAAAAAAAACTAAGTGCTTGATGTATTTGGCTCACTGTAGACTTACCATTTATTTTGCCTTTTGAAAATACCAACCAACAATATATTTAAAATACACAATTTTGGGGCACCTGGGTGGCTCAGTTGGTTAAGCATCCAACTTTGGCTCAAGTCATGATCTGAAAGTTCGTGGGTTCAAGCTCTACATTGTGCTCTGTGCTGACAACTCACAGCCAGGAGCCTACTTTGGATTCTGTGTGTCTCTCTCCCTCTGCCTCTCTTCTGTTCATGCTCTGTATCTCTTTCAAAAATAAACATTTAAAAAATCTTTAAAAGAAAAAATAGAATTTTAATTACATACTAAAAAGTCTTACGTCAGTA
>NW_021889874.1:0-652 GCF_006229205.1 Suricata suricatta
TTAGGCATAGGTATGAGAAAGGAGGGGGTGGTTCCTGGAACACGGAGCTGGAGTCATAAATAAGGAGTCTGATCACAGGATCTGTGGCCAAAGAGAAAGGCAGCCACAGCCAGAATGAAGCAAGGGTGAGTGGGTGTTAAATATCTTCATTTCTCTTATGCCAACATCTTCCATTGGCCAGCCCCAACTTGCACCTGGAGTGCAGGGGTGACTCGAATTGCCATCTACTAAATTCAGCCTCCAAGGCCTTGAGCAAGTCTGAGAAATTCAGAAGGATCTTAAGGTAGTTTCTAGCATGGAGAAATGGAGAATAATCAGGATAGCTACCCAGAGTTCTCTTAACATGATTTAGAGGGAACTCCAGTCACTAGAGGCATTTCTGATTTTATTTGCTTCTAAGTGATCCTATCTTTAAACAACTACATGAGTGTATTATGTACATTTCCATCAAAGAGGAAGAAAACATTTTTTGTGCATTGCTTTCTTTTTCCTTTCCTTCTTGACTTACTTTTACCTTCCCTGTCCTTCCTTTTGTCCCTTTCTTCCCCTCCCATCCTCACTCCATTTTTTCATCCTTCCCTCCCTCCCATTTTCTTCTATTCCTTGGATCTATCCTTAATCTCAACAACTCTGAACAAGTCTAGTAACTTAA
>NW_021889875.1:0-652 GCF_006229205.1 Suricata suricatta
TCTTTCTTTTCTTTTTTTTCTTTTTTTAGTGACAGAGATAGGGCATGAGAGGAGAGAGGGGAAAAAAGAAAAGGAGAGAATCCCCAGCTGGCTGCATGCTCAGTGTGGAGCCCAATGTAGGGCTTGATCACATGACCATGAGATCATGACCTGAGCCAAAATCAAGAGTTGGACACTCAACTGACTGAACCATCCAGGTGCCCCCATTACCGCTTTTCTAAGCAAGGGAGGGAGGGAAGCTAAATTTAGGACAAAACTACATAATACATTAAGATGACACATCTGAACATCTTCCTGGAAGAAGATAAAACTGTATTCATGTATTATACCATGTAAAAATACATTGTAGATTAATTAAACCCTCATGTATCAGAAAAGTAGAAAGTGAAACCCTTTGTGAACAATTCTAAAAGAATACTTGCTTAATCAAGGTATGGATAGTAGGAAAAACTTTCTAATTGAAGCTGAAAATCCAAGACTACCTCTACAAGGTATTTTTCCACCAAAATTCAATTACAAGGATAAATAATAAGTTTTAAAAGATAACAGAAAGGATAAAAGGCTAAAATCTATGATAGTCAGAAAGCTTTTAAAATAAAAACAGCCAAAATGTATCCAATAGGCAATGGGTAAAAGATAGTCATATATATAT
>NW_021889876.1:0-652 GCF_006229205.1 Suricata suricatta
CAGGTGCGTTTTGAAGTCCGTGCTGGTTAGGCTAGAACCTGGCAAGACGCATCTGCACTTGGGATTCTTCCAGTATGATCTTGAGCCAGGTGCACGCCTCTCTCCAGCACACCCAGGGGAGGGGGACTGTGACAAAGCGGACTTTCCGCTGCCACACCCCCTGGAAATAGCTGGTCTCCTGAGAGCCGCTCTCCTCGGAGGGGGTAGTCGTTGTGTGCACGGTTCTGTGCAACTTCTTCGGAATTCTGTGACGAATTCCTGCGAATCTCTTCAGACATGGGGGGCATCTGCTGATTCCCAGAAGACAGGATTTTGCTGATGAAAACAGTCCAAGCCATTTGGAGCCAAATGGAGAAACGGAGGTGGGTGAGGCAAGTGTGACCACCGAGGGGCTGGTGTCCCGTGCTAATGGGGCTGGCTCCCAGTGTGCCCTCCGTCCTACCGTCTGAAGGCATCGTTTTGTTTGTCAAGACAAGTGGGTCACGGTCTTTAGAGCCACACACCAGCTGAGAGTCCAGCAGATTCAGTGGCAAAACTGCAGGCACCTGCTCTTCCTGTTATGGTCAAAGATCCGTGATGGTCAATGAGTCACGGAAAGTGGAAATTGAAACGTGCGAGCAACACTGAACTTTATTTATTTAAAAATTTTTTT
>NW_021889877.1:0-652 GCF_006229205.1 Suricata suricatta
TATTATTATTATTATTATTATTAATTATTATTACCTTTGGGTCTAAGCCAAAATAGATATACAGTGTCCATTTGAACATCTAGTTTACAATCCATTTTTCCTGCCTTCTGCTCTCCCTTCTCTCTACCATTCCCTTCCACCATTTAAGTGATATCTAAGCACTGTACTTATTTCCTGAGCTGCTGTAATAAACTATCACAAATTTGGTGGATTAAAATAACATAAATTTGTTCTCTCGCAGTTTTGAAGACCAGAAGTACAAAAACAAGATGTTAGTAGACCACAGACCTCTCTACAGAGGCTGTAGGGTATATTCTGCTCCTGCCTCTTTCAGCTTTTGGTGGTTTCCAGAATTCCTTGGCTTGCAGCCACATCACTCCATTAACTGCCTGCATCTTCTCATTATTTTCCTCCAAATAATCCAGGTAATTTCCTCATGCCAAGATTCTTAACACACATTTGCAAACATATTTTATCCTAATGGGGTGATATTTACAAGGTCCCAAGGTTCAGGACTTTAAAATCTTTGAGAAGCCATTATATACTTTAAGTCACATATTGTTAAGAGATATTCTCTAGGCACAGAATAGCAATGGGATTAGTCCTTAACCCTATGGTGTTTTGTCTTTCTCAACACCAAACACATTTTATG
>NW_021889878.1:0-652 GCF_006229205.1 Suricata suricatta
ATGCCATGATCTGAGTCCAGAAGTCTCCTCCCCAAATCCTTGCATGTCTTAGGACAGGAGTCAATTGATTTCTGGTTTTTGGGTTTTTTTTTTGTTTGTTTGTTTTTTGTTTTTTGCCTAAAGTTTACATTTCTGTCCCTGACAATTGAATCTCCATTCAATCAGAAAAGAACTTAGGAGACTTCTGCCCCTTCCACATCCAATGGGGGAGTCATTTCTCCACTCACATGGTGGATGTGAGAGACCTCTGAAGCCCTCCTTCAGGCGATTTCCTCTTTGGACATCTTTAATTTTGAGAAAACTCTTCCTCTTCTGGGGCTCCCAGGTCTCAGTCACTCAACAGGTGTGGAGAAGAACAATCTCATAAATTTAGTTCAATGCCTAGAACACACCGCTTTAAAATCACAGCATAATTTTTATTCCCTGTAAGACATAAATATAAATGTGTAATCCTTTGATTATTTGCTCCTATTCTTTTGAGTTATTTTCTTCCCACTTTGAGATAAATGTCAGAAGGACAGGGACCTCATCTTGCTTGTTCTATGTTTGAGTTCCCTAGCCTGGAACAAAGAAGGCACTCAGTCAGTGTTGGTTGAAAAGTGAATGGATGAGTCCTCAAGACATGGGGTGGTTGGTGGGCTCAGACACCTAC
>NW_021889879.1:0-3425 GCF_006229205.1 Suricata suricatta
GCCTCTCTTGCACTTGACTGTGCATAGAGAAGAAAAAAGTTATCCCTGACAATTTGTAAATATAAGCCCATTCTCATACAGGCATGAGGTCTGAGATTTTGCTGGAAATCTTAAAAACCCCTTATGAAAAGTTTTGCTTCAAGAGTCTTGCGCTGGGGACACCCTGAGGCACTTGGCCGATGGAAACATAAATCTTCCCTGGACACCTCACTGTGGACTCAGGATTCAAAGAATTCCCACAGTAACATGAACTCACAATCAAAAGTCACCAATCACATGAGAAAAACCAGCATGACCCCTAAATCAGAGGAAACCACAAACTACAAAATCAGAACCACAAAGCCATTGATGGGATTATCATGAATAGGACATTATTAAGCATGTTGACTGTTTTATCCAGACCTGCATTCAAAACTCAAAGTATACCACAGAGCCAAGCACAAAGCATGATTACAGACTCAAACCTGGAAAGACGGACTAAACACTCCCGTTGAAGGACACAGCCACGTGCCATTTACAGAAGATGGGAGAGCCTGTCCAGACGCTAGAGAGGGGAGGACACTGTGCTGGAGTTCCCTGTGGCGCCCAGTCTACCTCCTCTCCTGGGGCGGGGGTTGGGTGAGGCCCCTGGGGGTGATGAGTGTCATTCTTAGGGGCCAGAACACCTGCTGCCCTGAGCTGCTCCAGACTCCAGCGCACAAGTCAGTATGGAGAAGCGACTGCCGAAGCCCCCCAGGCCAACATGCTGAGGACAGCCACCTTGGAGACTTGAGCGGGAAAGATGATGAAAACAAACCAGTAAATAAATCCTACATTAGAAGATGCTCAGTCTCTGTGCAAGGAGGCAATAGGACAGAAAGAACACTGCTCCTGGTGCTGATGGCAGTGGTTCTGGTGGTGGTGGTGCTGGTGCTGGTGGTAGTGCTGGTGACATTGGTGGTGGTGGTGCTGGTGACATTGGTGGTGGTGGTGCTGGTGGTGGTGGCACTCTTCCAGGAAGGTGGTTAGGGGCACCCTCGTTGACAAGCCCACCTCTGAGCAGAGCTGGGATGCAGGAGGGAAGCTTGCAGTGGTCTGTGGTGAGTGTCCCACCAGAGACTAGTTAGAGGCCAAGGCTCCTGGGTGTTGGGGAGGCACCCATGACGCCTGTGTGGGCCGCCCCTCCCTGGGCGGGGCAGCCCTGCAGGAGTGCCCAGTCGGCTGGGCAGTGGGTGACTTCTGCTCCCCGTGAGGTGCAGAGAGGAGGGGGCACCCATCGAGGGAGGGCTCTGAGCTGAAGACAGCTCATCAGTGTACGTTGTACAGGGTCATCTGGGTGTTCTGAGAGCAGAGCTAGGGACAAAGGCAGGAAAGGAAGAGAGTGAGAGACGGCTGCACGAATCCGAAGGAGAGGGAGGCTGGAGCCACAGGGAGCTGGCCTAAGTAATAGCAAGTGGAGGGAGTCCAAGTTCAGTTTGATGTAAAGGCAACAGAGATGCCCGCAGAGCAGCGTCTAATGGTGCTCCCGGAGGTCAAGTGGACCCGGTCCTAGCTCATGGTCCTGCTGGGTCAGCCCGGGGGGAGGGGCCAAGTAAGAGCAGCTCCTCTGTGCCGCTAGCTTGTGCTGACAGAGGCGGTGGCCCCGGCAAGGATGCCGGGCCTCAGGGAACAGCTGGTGCGGGCTCCGCGGACGGGGTATCAGGACGCAGAGCCCGCATGTCCGAAAGCAGGGAGAACAGTTCTCTGTGCTCAGCAACCCCAGGCCGGCGATGGGGCCAGGGCTGCGCACTCGACGGGGTCCGGCCCCAGGAGGGCCAGGAGGGGTCTCCCCGGCAGAGAGGGTGTGCTGAGAACCGCAGTGTGACTCGGCCCCAAGTCTGCGCGGCGCTCGGCGAGGCTTCCTCCTGCCACACAGACGACCGCACCGTGTTCCCGTCGGACACGCCGCCAGAGACACGTCCCACCCCTCCCCCTGCCGCCTCGAAGAAGCAACAAAACAAGCGAACTGGTCCTGGAGCAACCGGGAGCCGGCGCGCAGTGCAGAGCGGGCCTTCCAGGGCGGCGACCGCGTGCTCCCAACGGGCAGAGAGGACAACTCACGACTGACAGTCCGCGGAGAGAAGGCCCCGACAGGCTCGTTCGGAGATGACGAGAGGGTCAGAAACGGAGTATAAACCACGTCCAAGGGAAATGGCCACCCAACAAGGGACGATTAGGAACAAGCGCCAATTTGGGAAGGAGCCAGCGCAGGACAGCGAGGGCGCCGCAGGTCAGAGACGCGCAGCCCAGGCCGCAGCCCGCGTGCGGCGCAGTCGGGGACATGGAGAATCGCAGGAAGAGGCGGAAGATAAAACGAGAGGTTGGAAATGTATCGAAGGAGTGGCTTTAAGGATGTGACAGGGATTCTAGAGAAGAGACCGTCGTCCAGGAGAAAATCAGGCAACAGTCTCAGAAATCGCCAAAATATAAAAGTGCTCCCCAGAACCAGGAAGCGCAGCGTGTCCCCAGCAGGACAGACGCCCGCAGTCCACGCCCCGTGCGGGTACGGGAGACCGCCGAGGCCGGGCACGGAGACCGCCCGAGGGGACGCCCGGAACTCCCTTCCCCCCGCCCCCCCACACCGAGGGGCAGGGGCGGTCACGTGGTCCTCCGCATTGGGGAGAAGCCGGAACAGGCACCGAGCTGTGACCTCAGCGCCGCGAAGCAGGAGGCTCTCGCTGTCTTCAGACTAACCAGAAGGGACGTGACACCCACGGCGCTGGAGAAGCTGCCCGGGCGGGGCGGGACGGCCTCCCTGGTCTGCCCTGTGCGGCCGGCGGGCGGACACACCCTGTGCCTCGCGTCCCAGGTTAAAGGACTTATGTCCCGCCAAAGCACAGGAGCCAGAAGGTGCGGGAGGCGGCGGTGCGGGAAGCTGGTGGCGGCCGAGGACCTGTCTCCCGTCTGGACAGAGGCTGCTGGGCCAAAGCTGCCTCACACGAGTATTTTGGACCCTGAGTATATTGAAGGCTTGCCAGGGGAGGGGAAGGCTGGGGTGGCAAATTGTGGCTCCTCTTGGTCATTTTCAGCTCTTAGCGCAATAGCAGCTACCCGTGGCCATCCCAACCAAGAGGGGCAAACAGACCCAATCCTGGAAATACTGGGGACTTGTTCTCTGTCGGCTGCTTCTAATAACAGAGGTGCATGCTCCATGCAGACGTCTCCAAAGGCGAGCAGGGAAAGAGCCGACAAAACAGCAGACAAACAGACTCAAAATGGTTACAAGAGACAAAGGACAGAAGCCACTGATGAAATTTCAGTACAAGAAAATACAACAATTACAAACATTCGCACACCGCCCGACAGACCATCCCAAGATAGGAAGCAAACAGTGACAGAATTGAGGGAGAAATAGACGTACAGCAACGGTGGGCGACGTCAACCCCCTGCTCTCATTAGTGGATAAA
>NW_021889880.1:0-1423 GCF_006229205.1 Suricata suricatta
GATGTCAATATTAATCTCGAGCAGTTCACACAGCTGCCAGGGCCCAGGTGCCAGAGTTGAGCTGCATTCTGTGTGGAGGCACATGATGTGATCCTGTCCCCAACCTTGTATCAAATGTGGACCCTGAAGCATCTCTGCCAAATGCACACGGCCCCTCTCAAAATACCAGTCCCCCTCACCTCCTACCCTCCAATCAAGGTTATCTTCAAACAAGTCCCCAATTTCCAACACAATGCACCTATCAGTTGGAAACTCTAAAACACTGATCTGGAAAATTCACGGCGTGCACACACATGCACGCACGCATGCGTGTATGCTCACACATACACAATGCATTGCTGAAGAGGAACTGCCTATCTGGGGGGTGAAAAGATATCACAGCTGCCCCTCTCTTTGTGAACCCGGGGCAGTTCAGAGAAGCTGGCTGCTCCTGAACTCTGGTCTCCCCATCCTTGTTGTGCAGGAATCCCCTTGCTCCTTGGGTCATACAGGACAAAATTAGTATTTGCCTCAAGGAATTGTACTAAGAGGCAAAAGGAAAGCCCAAACCATAAGCAAATAATATCCTACAAACATAGCAGGACAGAACTGCTCTTTGCCACAAGGCTGATCATCAGACTCAGTCCATGTATCACCTTAGCCTGTCATCACCATCATCTGTGTCATCTCAGCCACACAAGACCCGAGGCTTGGTTCGGCACTAGTCCATGCAAATGTGACCCTCCGGCCAATAGTAAGTGGAAAGTGGCACCACAGCCCAGCCTGCTGGGGGGTCTCCTTTCCCCGAGAACCTGTTTCTTTCTCTGCTGTCTGGTATAGGGCCAACCCTCCCTCCCCCACTTCCGCGTTCCTCTGCATCTTGGCTACAGCACATCTTCCTGTGCTTTACTGCCCATGTCTGATCTTTCATTTAGGCTGCTCCTCTAACCCGTCCCTGAGATAGCTCACAGAAGCCAGGATACCATGGGCTGTTCTGCCACCCTCAAGTTTGCTCCTGACATGCTTGCTCTGTGCCCCCAGTCCTTGAAATTTGTCTGACTACTCTTGTTTTTATATGCTCCTCTGACTCTCCTGACCTCTCTGCTGTCCCTTCCTGTATTCAGCAGCCTCAGCTCTCATTCTCAGCTAATTGACCGAGGAGTTCTGACAGACATGTCCTAGACCCCAAAAGTGATAAAGTAAGCCTCTCTTCCTCCCAGAAGGTGAAAACTCCACCTTGCCTCCCAAGTCATACAGAAACACAACCACCTCTTCCTAAAGGTGCACTCGTATACTTTCATACCCACAGACAGCTGCCTCATGCATGTTCAGACTCTCCTAGGTGGAACATCATCCTTATCTTCACTTCTGAGTGTGTGCTAATAGGCTTACGTTCCCAGGCAGAGAGACACACACTCAGGTGTACATGTACAATCAGGTGCCA
>NW_021889881.1:0-652 GCF_006229205.1 Suricata suricatta
GGTAGAATTAAGATTTCTCATCAACTGACCTTAAAATAGAGAGATGATCCTAGATTGCACTAGCGAGCCCAAATAATCACAACGGTCCTTGAATGTGAAACGGTAAGGCTGACAGATTAGTCTTGACTGAGATGGTGGAAAAAGAAGCTGGAGAGATTTGAAACATAACAGGAACTCTGGACTGCCCTTGTGAACTTTGAAGACAGAAGAAGGTGACCATCAGTGGAGGCATGATAGTAGCTTCTAGAAGCTGGCAACAGTGCTCAGTTGAAAGCCAGCAATGAAACAGAGACCTTAGTCCTATACCCCCAAGGAACTGACTCTTATAAGATTTAATGGGTGGAGGCAGAGATGAGAGGAAAGAAAGAGACCATGTTATGGAGCCAAGAAGGCCTTTATTGGGATTTGCGATTCCCGGGCAAGGTTCCGTGACTCCGGGAGTGGGGAGTCAGGGAAGTCAGCACCTGGTACAGGAGGGGCAAGGTATTTTATGGGTGAAAGACTTCCGGTCAGTCCTGGGAGGGCAGACCACCAAATAAGGGCACTTTAGGGACAGGGACGTGGCGGGATGGGATAGGTTGCCTCCTCTGTCAGGGTGGTGGGAAGCTGGGGCTCCATGATTGCCTATTTTCAAACTGGTACAGAACATTCC
>NW_021889882.1:0-652 GCF_006229205.1 Suricata suricatta
TTGGGCTTATGGGAAAGTTTATATTTGTTCATTACCTTCTGCTTCAGAATGTGGATAATTACTTTGATTATCAAGGGAAGGCAAACAGACTGGCTAAAAGTCTATAATGACTAATTCCATCTTCTCTGTGTGCACAAGTCCATATATGTGTGTATGTGCATGTCTGTGTGCATTGGCATGTTCTGAGTTTTGGCCATGTTAAGTACTTCAGGTAAAAAAAAATCTTTGCTACTTTCTTCCTCTTTCTCTCAAGCTCATAACAACATGATAATGTTGAAATATCAGAGGTTTTTCTGTTCAAGTGGAAGATATACATAAGAGAGGATGAAACAATTAGTTTCTCATTTAAGTTCTTCATTGAATCAATGCAGTCTTCTCAATAAAGTTTATATATTTTATCCTGGAAATTATTTTTACTCTTAGTTGGCTTTGCAAATCTCATGACCTAATGAAATTTTATGATGCTCCCTAATGTTCTAGAAATAGTGCATTCAGATCCTTAGGAACTCATCATGTTCTTTCTTGGGATTATCCATCATTTGGCCCCTACTCATTATATTCAGTGGAAATCAAATTATATAAGACAAGTAGGTTGTTGAGGTTTATGCATATATGTCCACCATCCCTTGTTTGAAATGTGGTTTTATTTGCT
>NW_021889883.1:0-652 GCF_006229205.1 Suricata suricatta
GGATATATATGACTCCACATCAAGCTGTCTATAAACATAGCACAGCATCACGAACATAAAATTGTAATAATATCTACCATTGCTCGAACACTTGCATGTTAAATGCTTGATCTTCATTTTCTCTTAATCCCCACCATAACTCCATGAATAGACCCAGTGACCCCCATTTTACAGTTGAAGTTCACAGACAGAAGGGACTTTCCACAGAAGGCAGATGGAAGAGTCAGAATGGGAATCAGAAGGACTGCTGCCCCTAATATTCACTCTGCTCTCTCTTGCTAGAGTGTGAAAGGCTGTCAAGAAGCACACAATCTGTGTGAGGACAACTAGACTGTGGTTGTGAATGGACAGTGAAGCTGGGAGGCAGGGACAGGCAAATTTTACCTCAGGGAGGTCCCATTACACCTCTTCACACTTATCAGGTGGGCAAACATTTCAAAGTCTGAATACAGAAGTACTGGAGGAGGGAGTGGGGAAGTAAGAACTCTCAGAAACTGCTCAAGGGAGTACAAATTAGTGTAAGATCTTGGCAGAGTGACTGCCCCCCCTACCACCTAGCCATCCTCCTACGAGGGATGAGTGAGTTTTGTATGTTTGTGTACATGACATGAAGGGGGATGTTCCGTGCAGAATTTTTATAACAAAGAAAACA
>NW_021889884.1:0-652 GCF_006229205.1 Suricata suricatta
CGAGCCGGGCCTCTGTGGCCAGCTACTTGGAAAGATTCTTCAGTTTACTACCTGGCCTGAGTTTTCATTTGGGTGGAGATGAAACTACAGCAGAGGTCCTTTCTCAACCTATGGAGGCCATAACTAACCTAGGCTTTTCACGTCAACAGATAAGACAGTTAGTTAGCACACACCTGCTGGATCCAGAGTCTTTTGTTTTCTCTATGAGTTACTACCGTCAGGTACGCTAGCTGGACATTGTAGTGGAGGCTGTTTGTTCAGTTGCTAAAAATTCTCCCAGGGGTGCAATTACATGTATCTAGATTTCATTGCTTGCTTAGGTATCCCTACTGGTCCTACTGACTCAACTCTTTTGTGTTGGTTGCCTCTATGGAATCTGTATTAACTAAGAGAGACTTAACTACTGTAAGAAAAAGAAAAGAAAAGAAAAGACCTAAAGATGTATGTTTCAAATGATAAAACTTAATTTCCCACTCATGTTCCCATCCAAGGTGTAGGTTTCTCAGTCAGCGATGGCTTCTCTTCATGCACTGAGTCAGGGATCCACATTCCGTCCCTCTGATGGTTTGCCATCCCTGAAGGCCAAGGTTTCCTTTTCATCCAGTCTGAGGAAGGGATAAGAGCCTGGAGGAGGCAACGCCACTTAGCTTCT
>NW_021889885.1:0-652 GCF_006229205.1 Suricata suricatta
GGAAACAGTGTATTTCCCAAAGGAAGAATATGTTTTTTCTTTTTTTACACTACAGAGTCCTAGATAGGAAAATTACTAAATAGATAGTTGGTGATTTTCTTCTTCCAACAGTAGATTTAGTTTTAAATTTAAAAATTGCTTTTTTAATTTTAGAGAGAGAGAGAGACAGCGTGAGCAGGGGAGGTCAGAGAGAGGGAGACATAGAATCCCAAGACAGGCTCCAGGCTCTGAGCGAGCTGTCAGCACACAGCCTGACATGGGGCTTGAACCCATGAACTGTGAGATCATGAGCTGAGCTGAAGCTGGATGCTTACCTGACTGAGGTTATATGTGGAAGCAAATTGTTGGTTGTATATATATCACTTTCTGCAGGTTATCTAAAGTATTGGAGATTGAAATAAAGACTGACAGGCAAAGATTCTAGTTGAATCACTAAGGCCCAAGACTACCAAAAACGGGATGAACACAGTAACTCCTTTGTATAGTTGAATGTGTACCTAGAAAAATGCTGGCTTGGTACATTGCTTTGATCTGCTTCATTAGAGAACAACATTGGCTTTTGTTTGGTTTTCTTTTATTTTTTCCTTCCCAATGCATCATTCAGTCTTTGTCTCTTACCAAGCCAGTAGACCTGGATTCTGATTTGACAATG
>NW_021889886.1:0-652 GCF_006229205.1 Suricata suricatta
CATCATTCCCTCAGCAAACACATCCAGCAGACTTGTCTTGTGTCATGCACTGTGCCAGGCCTGGGGATAAATAACAGAGCGACATGAAAATCCCAGTACTCAAGATTTCCGCCGCCCCCCGCCATCAGCCCTGTTGAGACCCTGGGTCTTTTACACTGTCTTCTCCACAGACCTGCTATCTCCTGAGGATGTTGTGGGGATACTATTTGCTGTCTGACTCACAACCCTGTCCTTCCTGCCACCCTCCTCTCTGCCTCAGGAAGGGGAGACTCCTGCTGAGTCCTGCCAAAATTTCTTCATGTCACTATGTTCATTAAAAAGATATTAAGTCCAAGACTCAATCCCTTCTCCTTCAAAGCCTAGAGCATAACAAAGAGCTTATTCCACAGAAATTAAAAGCACAGAAGTTACAAAAGTACTAAGTTCAGATTTTTCATGTTTCCTAGATCAATGAAAGGAAGATGCTCTCCCCATGGAAATTAATTCAATTTTAATTTTATTTATATTAATAGTCTATTTTTCTCGAGGAAGGAAGATAACACTTCTGGAGGAGAAGCCTCTAAAAACTGTCTCCCTTCCCCCTCCTTGACACCAACAAAAGGTACTGAGTTAATCTCTGCTGATGGACCGTGAGATTCTGCCAGCTTGGGAG
>NW_021889887.1:0-652 GCF_006229205.1 Suricata suricatta
GCAAATATTCTTGGTTACCTTCTGAATAGAAGAGATCTCTATGCAGCGAATGTGCTTGGTTTTGGATCCCTGAAGTCGTATATGTAGTCCTCATATTCAGAACGGCCTTCAGCTGATTTCTTGAATTATCTGGGCAGGCTTCCTTCCCTTCCTTCGCTCCTTCCCTTCCTCTTCCTTCATTTCACTCCCTTCCTTCCTTCCTTCCATCTTTCTTTCCTTTTTTCCTTCCCTTCCCTTGCTTTTTCCTCCCTTGCCTTCCCTTCCCTTCCTTAGCCTTGCCTTGCCTTCCCTTGTCTTCCCTTCCCCTCCCTCTTCTGTTGAGAAATCTTTAGCTCCCTCCTCTTGAGTCTGGGCTGTCTTGATGGGAGTGATGTTGTGATTTAAAAGGTTACCTTAGAGAATGCAATTCAGCTACTTCCTCATTTTCTTGCTCTTGCTCTTGGGTGCTCGCCCTTCAATCCAGGCACCATGCTGTGAGGAAGCCCCAACTATTCTTCATTGGAAGACCAAATGGAGAGACCCACATGGGGAGGAACCAAGACTTCCAGGCAATAGCTAGCCTCAACCACTGGTCATGTGATTGAGCAAAACTTCAGATGATTCTGGGCTCAGTGTCAGGTTGCCTCAGCCAACATCGAGTGGGAGAAAGGAA
>NW_021889888.1:0-652 GCF_006229205.1 Suricata suricatta
GGGTCTCTGTGCAGCCTTGAATGGCAAACCACTGAATCCCACCTGAGGGAAACAAAAGAGACAGGGTTGGAGTGCCTGGCTGGCTCAGTCAGTGGAGCCTGCAACTCTGTCTTGGGGTTCTAAGTTCAAATCCCATGTTGGGGGGTAGGGGGAGGGGCAGGGAATTTGTGAGGTGCAGTCTTCCTGGCCTCAGTTGCTTTAGGTAACTAACAGGTTAAAAAAAAAAAGTACCAGGGCCTCCTGGGTGGCTCAGATGGTTAAGCTTAAGAGTCTGACTTCAGCTCAGGTCATGATCTCAGGGTTTGTGAGTCTGAGCCCTGCTTTGGGCTCCCTGCAGAAGACACAGAGCCTGATTCAGCTCCTCTGCCCACCTCTCTGTGCCCCTCCCTTGAGTGCTCTCTCTCTGTCTCTCTCTCTATCTCTGTCTCTGTGTCTCTCAAAAATAAACATTAAAGGGCCACCTGAGTGGCTCAGTTGGCTAAGCGGCCGACTTGGGCTCAGGTCATAATCTCATGGTTTGTGAGTTCAAGCCCCATGTTGGGCTCTGTGCTGACAGCTCAGAGCCCGGAGCCTGCTTCAGAGTCTGTGTCTCCTTCTCTCTCTGCCCCTCCCCTGCTCACACTCTGTCTCTCAAAAATAAACATTAAAAAAT
>NW_021889889.1:0-652 GCF_006229205.1 Suricata suricatta
GGGTTCGAGGCCGCCGGACCCCCTTGAGGCCCCGCCCCCTTCCCAGAGTTCCCCTTCTCTCAATCGCGTGGCATGCAGCCCCTGGCGCTTTATTGCTGAGGTGGAGTTGGAAGAGGGGAGGGCGGGGATCCGGGTTGAGGGAAGCATGCAGATTAGGGGAGAGGCGCCCCAAAATGTAATTGGCATAATTTGGACGTATTTACAGGAGTTTATGGGAGCGGGATGTCCTATGGCTCATGGAGACCTGAGGCTTTATTTGGGGGGCGGGGCGTGGAGAATTGGGGGGGCTGGACTTTGGCTCCTCCCCCTCCATCCTGGGGGCCAAGGTGGGGGTGAGGGGTCCGGGGGTGTCTGCTGGCGTCATCGTCTCAGTTGCATATTATTAATGACTTTGATTTTTTTTAAAAAAAACCCTTTTCCCCACCCCCCACCCCCAGCTCCTTTGACCTTCTTCCCTGTCACCCCCGAGTCCCCCCACGGGGGGGAGGGGAGCGTTAGAGGATGGAGGGCAGGGTTGGGGGAGCGCGGCGGGCGGCCCTGGGAGAGCCAGGGGGAGTGGCAAGGGGCGCCAGGCGCAGGGACACCCCGCTCAGGCCCGCGATGCTGCTCAGGCTGCGGGATTTCTCGTAACCTGGGGGGGGGGGGGGGGGGG
>NW_021889890.1:0-651 GCF_006229205.1 Suricata suricatta
GCCGAAGTGCGTGCCCCCGCTTCCGCTGCCATGCACTCCCTGCTGGGATCACTTAGGGATGGGGGCTATTTTTTCCTTGTTGGCACCCAGGATTCAGGATTCATGCAGCCAATGCTGGAGGAGAGATCCTCTGTGGAAATGAGGTGTGTGCTCCTGCTCCGCTCCTACAGCCGAGGCTGAAGTACGCCTCCCCCCCCCCCCCCCCCCCCCCCCCCCCCCCCCCCCCCCCCCCCCCCCCCCCCCCCCCCCCCGGCTGCTGACTCCACTGCAGCCACAGATTCCCTGCTGGGATCACAGAGGGGTGGAGGCTGTTTTTTCACTTGTGCCACCTGGGTTTGGGATTTGGGCTCCCAGCGGTTATATATGGAGTGAGGATTTTTCTCTCTGTTTTGGGTTAAACGGTCTTTGTCTCTTCTCTAGAGGCTGTACTGTCAGCATGTTTAGTTTCTCTTTCCCTTTGTCTCTCAGATGCTCCAGGCACTTTCGTGTGTTGGGGTGAGGCTCCCATCCTCCCTGCCCTTCTTGGGCTGGCTGGCCTGTTTTCCCATTTCCCTAGTTTGCACTCACTCACTCAACATCTTTGATGTTGTCTTCTTTTGTAGTCTGTATTTTCTCCTTCCACTCTTGCAGATGAGAGTAATGTCCTTCTCA
>NW_021889891.1:0-1423 GCF_006229205.1 Suricata suricatta
GTTTAGGTAAGAGAATGAGTACACATATAATCACAAATGCACACGGATCAGGACTTTATTTAAAAGTTAGCAAACAATACTGAAGAGACATTGATATGTAAATTTCTAAAATGCTGCATCTTAAATTTAGTTGGCAAAGACCATATTTAGCTCTAAGCAGGACTTTAGTCTTCCACATAGAAACCAGATAACTAAACTGTAAAAAAAACAAAACAAAAAAAATGCGTTCTATTGTTTGAAAATCCCAGTCTAATAAGTAGATTGTAAGAATGCATAGATCTTTAATAAGAGAATTAGCTGTACAAGAGTAACACCCCTTTCACAGTATTCTTTGTTACTTCGTATGCGAGTTATTGCTTCGCTGTAGGATTTAACTGTTACAGCACTAAAAGGCAACTATTTAGGGAAGAGGCAGAGAAAGGAAAAGGGAATGTATGTAAGGCAATATTTCTTTTAGGTACAATAAGCATAATAGTGTTTTAGGAAGACAAGATGAAAATTACTCAAGGCTAGCTTGGTTCTCACTGAATAAAAACAATGGGCTAAATACTGAGCTCCTCTGTGTGAATCTAATAATCAATGCCTTGGTCGCCATATTGATACTCTCTGGGGTAGTCATCCTGGCACTCTTTGTGATACTCATCTGGGTATTCTGCCTGATAATCACTATCACTAATTTCA
Organism: Suricata suricatta; assembly: GCF_006229205.1. Taxonomy (NCBI): domain Eukaryota; kingdom Metazoa; phylum Chordata; class Mammalia; order Carnivora; family Herpestidae; genus Suricata; species Suricata suricatta. The sequence continues at coordinate 682 of NW_021889891.1, forward strand.
GACCCATTTGTTCCTGTTCCTTGGCTTCCATTGTGAATGACAGGTTCTGTGGGAGCAGCACAGTATTTCGGATCATACACTTGCCGTCCAAGCCCATACACACTCATTCCTTTCTGGGAAGCAACTTTGTTGGTTCCCATCTGTAGAGAAATCGTCGAGTTGTCCACTGGGTGTAATGTTAGCTTCTGATCGTAGATGTCTCTTCTGGTCCCTGGAGCTAACATCCCCGCCTGGCTGGCCCCTTTGTTGGTGCCCATCTGCAGACTGATTGTGGTCTGGTCAAAAGGCTTGTCAGTTTGCATTTTGGGATCATAAAGGTGCCTCCTGGTCCCATAGGCCGTCATACCTGCCTGGCTGGTGCACTTGTTGGTTCCCATCTGCAAACCAATTACACTTTGGCCAGCTTTTAATTTTCCTTCATCAAAACGTCTTGTTTGTTTCTCTGCATACTTCACTCCAATGTCAATGGTTGTATGGAATCCTTTTGTTTTAGCCAGACCTGCCAGTGCCACCAGCGTAGTCTGAACCTGGGTCATGTTTCCCTTCTCAAAAAGGTCGTTTGCTTCAAATATGTCATGTGGCTTCATGCCATAAGCTTGAATAGCCTTAATAAAGTTGCCAATGTTCTCCAACTGAGGCCAGTTTAAAGAGAACTCATTAACCTTCTTCACTGAGCCTGGCTGTAGCTTGTTTATGAGTTCGCAGCAGATTATGACATCTTTTAAGCCCAGCTGAAAGTTGG
>NW_021889892.1:0-651 GCF_006229205.1 Suricata suricatta
GTGTTGTAGCTTATGGGCAAGTAATAAATTGTATCATGTATCTTGAATGTATCATAGATAAGCTGCTATATAACGATTGCCACTTCAGATAGCTGTGAAATTAGGTGATTAACTAGTTGGTACTTAACCTTCTAATTTCTGTATAAGTCTAATTACATGAAATAGAAGTTGGTGTTTTGATTTTTTGCTTTGCTTTTCTGTTTGGAGTGTCATTGTAACTACTGTATTGTAAATGATGGAAAGTAATTGTATATGTTAAAAAAATAAATTGTGTTATATTAAAAAAAAGATGTGGTATACACACGCGTGCACGCACACACACACACACACACACACACACACACTGGAATACTACTTGGCGATGAAAAAAAGGATTCTTGCCATTTGCAACAACATGGATGGAACTGGAGGGTATTATGCTAAGTGAAATAAATCAGAGAAAGGCAAATATCATGACTTCACTCACGTGGAATTAGAGAAACTTAACAGGTGAACACAGGAGAAGGGAAGAAAAATTAGATAAAAACAGGGTGGTAAATCATAAGAGACTTTTAAATACTGAGACTTGAGGGTTGATGGGGGTGGGAGGTGGGTTAAATGGGGGATGGGCACTTAGGAAGGCAATATTGGGATGAGCACTCGGTGTTGTAT
>NW_021889893.1:0-651 GCF_006229205.1 Suricata suricatta
GGCTAGTTCATGTCATGGTGACAGAGACCACGGACCTCTCAGGCTCCCCTTTGGTCCTGCGGGCCCCGGTGGCTCTGAGGGCAGCTGACCTCAGCATCCTAGGCTGCTTCCGTCCTGGATGGCTTCTCCACCCATGTCCTGCTTTCAGGTTTGCGGGGACAGGAAGAGAGGCTGGAAAATCGCACATGGGTGTGTGTGCTTCGTGTCCACTTTCAGGAGGCTGGAACTAGTCACACCAGGGGGGCTGGGAACCCTGCGTGTGTCCAGGAGGGGAGGGGAGCTGGCTGGCATGGGGCTCTCCACCACTGTTCCGGGTTGACTCTGCCTAACGTAAGCATAAGGGGTATGTGTTAGGGGGTGCACAAGGTCGAGGCTCCAGGAGACGCTCTGGAGCAGTGAGGACGGGCGGCCCTGGAACTTCTCTGGAGCGGGACTTCCGTGGAGTCTTGCTGGGGCCCTGCCGGAGTGAGTGGATGGAGGTAAGCAGCTCCTTTACTCTGTCCCTCTACTCGCAGTTCACGTTCCTCCTTCCCTCCCTCGTTTAGTTCTGAGAGAGTGTGAGCATGAGCAGGGGAGGGGCAGGGAGAGGGAGGCAGAGGATCCGAGGCAGGGTCTGTGCTGTCAGTGCAGAGCCCGATGTAGGGCTCGAGC
>NW_021889894.1:0-651 GCF_006229205.1 Suricata suricatta
TTATTTCATGAAAGGCTGGTTTTCATTCAGGAAATCTGAGGTCAGATGTTAGATCATCTTAATATGGAGAATGAACATCTTTCTGCTGTCATGTTGTTATATGTATTAAAATATCTTTCTGAGTTCAAAAAGTGAATAGTAATATTTTATCTGAATAGTTTATCTATGATTACTTTTTGAGAGTATTTTATCTTGCTCTATGATCTTGACTTGTTATGTTATAAACATCTTTAAAAAGTAAATGTTCCTATATGTACAAAAAAAGTAAATCTTGCTAGATAGGATGGTTTTTATTTAGGTCTTCTGACTTATATTACAGACCACCACAGTTCTTTGCTAAATTATACAATATAAGGTGATGCCATTAGATGTGATGTGCATGGTTAAAACTTTTATTTTATAGTGTCCTATAACACCATGTATCAATTCCAGCAATAGCATGATAAAATAGAAATTCTAGATATTTTGTTTGGTAATTTTACTATATTTACTTATGAAGAATTTATTGTTAAGATCCTGTTTCCATGGGGGAAAATGAGGTGAAAAACATTATATAGATATTCCAGATTATTTATATCTTGCCTACTCTTATTTTCAGAATCAAGCATAGTTATAGCATATAGCAGGATTTCAATTAATTTTTGCTAAGTC
>NW_021889895.1:0-651 GCF_006229205.1 Suricata suricatta
CTCTGCGTGCTGTCAGCACGGAGCCTACTTAGGAGTCTCTCTTGCTCTCTCTCTTGCTCTCGCTCTCGCTCTGCCTCTCCCCCACCCATGCTCCAATTCTCTCTCAAAACATAAATTAAAGTGTGACATTTAGGGGTGCCTGGAGGGCTAAGTCAGAATAGTGTGTGACTCGAACTTGGGGTCACGACTTTGAGCTCTATGTTGGGTGGAGAGGTTACTTAAAAAAAACAAACAGGAGAGGCCCCTGGGTGGCTCAGTCGGTTAAGTGTCCGACTTTGGCTCAGGTCATGATCTCATGGTTTGTGGGTTCAAGCCCTACATCAGGCTCTGTGCTGACAGCTCAGAGCCTGGGGCCTACTTCAGATTCTGTGTCTCCCTCTCTCTCTCTCTCTCTCTGCTCCTCCCCTGTCTGCAGTCTCTCTCTAACAACAACAAAAAAACCTTTTTTAAAAAAAAAATAAATAGGAGACTTTAATTTTTTAAAAATGTTTTTCATTTATTCTTGAGAGACAGACAGCAGACGCTTAACCGACTGAGCCACCCAGGCGCCCCAGTAGGAGACTTTTAAATACAGAGAACAAACTGGGGGCTGCTGGAGGGGTTATGGGCGGGAGGAGGGCTACATGGGGCGGGGGCAGGAGGACACTTGCT
>NW_021889896.1:0-651 GCF_006229205.1 Suricata suricatta
CTCTCCATGTGCCCTCCTGACCATGTGGCTTCCTCCCCGGGCTGCCAGCCACACCTTCCGCTCCTCCACGGTGACAGGAGTGCCCCAGGTGCCAAGGGGTGCTTTCCACCACAGCCCTGTCCTCCCTCCCAGGAGGGGTCCCCAGATACTCACCATAAAGCATGCCTCCCATGGTCTGAGCCGTGGCCACCGCCGCACCGCCTGGGGAAGCAGAGGATGGGCAGGGCAGTCCGGTCTGCCCAGGGTGGCCCAGCCTTTATGAAGGGGGGGGGGACAGCCACTGCCCCAGGGCCCTCCCCGGAACTGGCGGGGCAGCTGGAAGCCAACAGGAAAAGTGCAGTAAAAACACAGATCCAGAGGCTTTGTGCAGGCGCTCGCTCTCTCTCTCTCTCTCTCTCTCTCTCTCTCTCTCTCTCTCTCTCTCTCTCTCTCTGTCTCACACACACACACACACAACCTGCTCACAAATCCTCTGCCTGCTTTCCCACCACTTGAGCAAATCCCTGGCCCCTGCGTGCGTGGGCTGGGTGGATCCCAGGGGAAAGCGGGGGGCATGCGGGCAGGGGTGGAGGTGGGGAGTCTTGCCCAGGGCCCACCTGGCTCTTAGAAATAGCTTGGGGCTCCCGTGTTGGGCATGGCCCTGTGCTCACA
>NW_021889897.1:0-651 GCF_006229205.1 Suricata suricatta
ATATTTTTCACTAATGACAGGAAGCCATGGAAGAACTCCCCTTCTATTTAAAAGTAATCTTTCTTTTTGTATTTAAAAAGTGACATTTTTCTTTTAAGAGCAATTTATATATATTTGTTATAGAAACATAGAAAACCCAGACAGGCAAGAACAATAAAATGGAAAATACTCCTTATTTGCGTCAGCCAGGGGAGAAACCCACGGGTAACATCTCAGTGTGGAGCCTTCCAGGAGCTTTTCCTTTCTTTCTTCTTCCTCTCCCACCCTCCTTGTTCTCTTAACTAAGAACACATACCTCTCCATATCTTCACACATATCTTCCCAGATATTTTCATCAGTGTATATTTTTATGTGACTGGGACTATACACCTGTTTTGTTCTCTCTCTCTTTTAGCTAACTATATCATGGGAAGGTTTTTATAACAAGCTCATCGGTGTTTCATTGCACCAAAATCTAGTTAATCCCTTATGGGTCTCTAGGTGGTTTGGGGTGGGTTTTTTGTGTTTTTTTTGCAGTTATAGATGCCTGTATTTATCTCTACATTCAAAAAGGTTTTGTATGATTTATGATGTACATATAATATTTACCAGTAACATGACATTGAGCATATATATATATATATATATATATATATATATATATATATATAT
>NW_021889898.1:0-651 GCF_006229205.1 Suricata suricatta
AAAAAAAAAAAATGTAGTATCAGGAAGTTCTATTTTAAGGTCCTTTCATTTTCCACAGAATAAAACCATTATTATTGACTTTACAGGAATGAAGAATTCATAATATTGGTTCACATTCTCACCTGAAATGTTAAGTGGTTCGCATTTTCTGCTGGAGTACTTTCTTTGAAAATCCAAGTTACTACCCACTAGACTGGTTTAATCGACAGTATTCGGCCTATGCCATATAGTATTTGTTATTTATACTACTGATTTAAAATTTCATAATAATTGCTTGCATCTCAATGTAAATCCAATGGAATCCTTTCCCACATTCAATACATTTACAGGGTTTCTCTCCCGTGTGGTTCTCTGGTGGGAATGGAAGTCTGGGCTTTGGCTGAAGTGCTTCCCACCTTCATCACAGGCATAAGGTTTCTCTCCAGTGCGAGTTCGCTGGTGTATATAAAGCTGAGAGATCCAATGGAACCCTCTCTCACATTCCCTACATTTATAGGGTTTCTGGCCTGTGTGGATTCTTTAGTGTGAGTAAAACTCAGCCTTCTGGCTGATGCATTTCCCAGACTCATTACATTTGTAGGGTTTTTCTAGTGTGTGTCCTTTTGTGCCTAGCAAGTTAGTACTCTGGTAGAATTCTTTCCCACCTTCTTA
>NW_021889899.1:0-651 GCF_006229205.1 Suricata suricatta
ATTCCTGCCCTCACCCTCCTTCTAGAAAAACTTTCCATCTTGTCCAACTCCCTGGAAGGCCTCTCTCCTTGTGAGGTGGATCCTCCCCACTCATGAATCCTTAAGACCAGAGGGTTGCAGGCTAGCCCTTCCTCCCCCCAAAAACAACAGCTAGAATCACCCAAAACTGCTTTTATTCAAGTCTTTTATGCCTCAACCCCCACCTCCCACCCAGCAGCCCCTCCCTGTAACCCAGCTTCACCCATGTATCCCTGGAGGCCCCCTGCGCCTCCCCACCCCTCCCCGTGGGCCAGCTCAGCTCAGGGCCCCGTGTGCTCCGGCAGGTCGGCTTCAGGCTTCAGTCTCGGAACTTGCCTACCAGCGGCTTTGAGGGCCAGGCCCCCAGGCCCTGCTGGTCCAGGAGGAGAGACAGCTGTCCTCGAGCGTCCCGGTAGGGCCCGGCCTAGGACAGGACCAGAGGGTGAAAGCGTGTGTCTGCTGGGGGTGCGGGACAGCGCGGGTGGAGCAGGGGCAAGGCGCTGACCTTGGCTGCCTCGTAGGTCTTCAAGGCCAGAAGGCAGGACCTCCCGAGAGCTGTGGCAGCCTGGCGGAAGTTCCGGAGAAAGGCTGCCTTGCAGAGGCGGGAGGGAGGCCCGAGGGAGGTCCTGGAGA
>NW_021889900.1:0-651 GCF_006229205.1 Suricata suricatta
TCTGGAACCATTTGGCCATTTGGCGGTTATACATTACAAGGGGCAAAAGCAGACCACTGCGGTATCCAATCAGGGAAGCCCAGCTACCTCTCCCCACATTCCTAAGGATGAGTCCTGCAGATGGGAACTTTAGATAAGACCCTGTTACCTAGTGTTAAAGTTAACCCCATAGTCACCAAACAAGACCCTGAACTCGCTCTGTAATTGGCTAATTTCAAAGATACCCTAAATGTTATAATTGGATCCCGCCAAAAGTAACGGACACTCTGAACCGTGTGTATGGTTAGAGCTGCTGCCAATACTGTTGTACCATTATGATTGGGTCACTGTACCTATGTCACAATCTCCTGTAACTCCCCCTTCCCAAACTCATAAAAGTCCTACCCCACCTTTGTTTGGGTTTCACTCCACGTGGATCCAGTAAGTCTGTGAGACCGAGTTTAGGCTGGCTGGGCCTAAATTCGTAATAAAGCCCTTTGCTTTTGCATGCGTGCTTCAGCCTCCCTGGCGGTCTCTGGTTTCTGGGGGCGATAAAGAAATCTTGGGTATAAAAGGACAAGCCCCTGCCATGTTGCCCCATAACCAAGAACAGAGGTTTGAAAATAAATTAGCCAACAAACATACCACGAACTGTGCTAAGAAGGAATAAGG
>NW_021889901.1:0-651 GCF_006229205.1 Suricata suricatta
GTAGCACAGATGACATTCAAAAATCTTTACCCTGTGTGGTTTTTTTCTCTTATAAATAGAATTATTTCTGTAAGAAACTCTGAGCGAGTGGCATCAACAAAATTAAATCTTCTGGCTTGGAAAACAGGGACCAGCTCCTTCATTAATTGACACTATCCTGTGAACAATGGATTGAGAGTCCATTTATATTTGTCAAGTGGCAAAGGAATATATCATTTTGGGGGAATTCTTAAAGATATATTTTTAAAGATGTGTGGTAAATATAAAGATCAAGTAAGGAAAGTTTAGTTTGAAGTTTTGCTTTGTAGTTTATTTATTGGATGGACTTTTGGGATACATATTTTTCTCAACCACCCCACCCTAGTTTACAGACTAGAACCCAAAGAGGCCCCCCTCCTCCATTTCTAGCTGTGGATACCCATGGGGTCATCTTAAAATTAATATATTTCCCATTTACCACCCCAGAAAATGCAGAGGTATTGGGAGTCTCTGAAGCATATATGTGCTCATGTGTGGTTTTATCTTACCCTCTGCCATTATAACCCCTCCCCCAACATGGACTATACTAGAGGGGAATGTGGGTAGCCACTGTTACAGGCATTCTAGGAGAGAGCTAGGAGAGTGCTGACATGGTGGGAGCCCCAGGGTGCC
>NW_021889902.1:0-1423 GCF_006229205.1 Suricata suricatta
TCATCATCATCATCCTAATAATAGAATAGGAAGGTTATTTTTCTTGGGCTTTTTCCTTGACTGGAGAAACATTTCAAGAATTGGGCCATTGTGCTAAACCAATGCAAGTGAGAAAAGTTTTCTAGAATATGAGATGCCCTGTGTCTCAACTCCTTCCCACCTCCCCACCAGCCTCTAACTTTTCCGTAAAGGCCTAAACCTTAATTAGGATTCGTGACCTATGACTGCAGTTCTCTCCAGGTTTTTCTTTCCTCAAACTGACCTTGATTTCCCCCACGATACTCTACTCTCTTTTTGATATCATATTCTGAGATGAAATAAAGAGAATGTTACCTTTTCACTCTCGTTATCAAGGGCTGAAGTGGCCTCATCCAACAATAGAATTTTTGGTTTCCAGAGAAGAGCCCTTGCAATAGCTAGCCTTTGTTTCTGGCCTCCAGAAAGCTATGTTCCTTTTAGTCCAACGTGTATGTTGTATTTCTATTACAGGAACATGCAATTAAGAAAGCAAGGCTTGGTTATTTAAATTAGCATGGCAACTGTGGGCGAGAGCCATCTAAATATTTCAAATTTTGCTCCTCCTGAAAATTTGTGTCCCAACAAGTTCTGAAATCTATTCTTGGGCTTTGTTGCAAATAAATGCTAAAGGAGCAGTAAGCACTACCATCTCATTTACATATCTAATCTGATCGCAAACAGCAGACCTTTGCCATTATGCTTCTACAAAGGAACTGTTCGAATTGAAGCATAAGAAAAAAATTATTGGCAAAAAGTTTTCAGTAAACACAAATCTTGTCCATTAAATTACATTACCTTCTATTTTCAGGTCAAAATGATTAAACGTATCTAAAAACAAGGAAATCACTGGGTTTCCTCAGACTGCCTCTCGCCAAACCTCGACGAAGGGCACATCTCTTCAGGTACTGGGATGCTGTTCTCAGTGGTTCAGGTATCTTCTTGATAGTAAATAAGGCTGACATCCGAAGACAGTCCCTTTACCTTTTCAGGCCATGATGGTGACACTTAGCACTCCCAGTGTTTCCACAGCCCTCCCGTGTACTCATGTCCTCTTCTCCAGTGTGTTTCTCCATGGAAGGATAAAGAAACTACGTGAGGAGTATCCTCAAGCTCTTGTGGTCTGCTAAATCATGACTGGTCAGTTCAGTTGGTGCAGGCAGGCTCCTGCTTGCTTTTTATTTATTTATTTTATTTTATTTAAAAAATTTTTTTTAAATGTTTTTTTAAATTTATTTTTGATACTGAGAGAGACAGAGCATGAGAGGGGGAGGGGCAGAGAGAGAGAAGGAGACACAGAACCGGAAGCAGGCTCCAGGCTCTGAGCTGGCTGTCAGCACAGAGCCCAACGCAGGGCTCGAATCCACGAATGTGAGATCTGACCTGAGCTGAAGTCGGAGGCTTAACC
>NW_021889903.1:0-651 GCF_006229205.1 Suricata suricatta
TAATTGTTTCCTCTATCATCCTGAACCACTGGATGGGAGACTATTTTTATCTATCAAATGTGCATTAGGTGATACCTGTGCTTTCTTTTCAAGGACATAAATGCAGAATATCACTATTTTATGGAGTAGTCTTTTAACTGTTTTCTTCATTCCTCTTTCCAATTCAGTCTCCACATCACAGAAAAATTCTACTAAAAGAAATTGAGCCATGCATCTCGAATGGCTGTTATTATCTCTGAATAAAGCTCTAAGCCCTATTGCTTCTTGGAATGGTCTGCCAGTTCTGGCCCCATTTTCTTCCTCAGCCTTATTTCTCCTCTTCCTTCCTTCCTTCCTTCCTTCCTTCCTTCCTTCCTTCCTTCCTTCCTTCCTTCCTTCCTTCCTTCCTCCCTCCCTTCCTTCCTTCCTTCCTCCTCCTTCTTCCTTCCTTCTTTCCTCCCTTTTCCTTCCTTCCTGTCTCTTCCTTCCTTCCTTTCTTTCAGTTTGTTTTCTTTCTTCTTTTTTCCATCTCTTTCTATGGTAATAGAGTTCCTTCATTCCCTCCAATGGTCCCCTTCCCTCTGGTAAGCCACACTTGCTCTTCCCTCTGAATGGGACCTCCTCCTGCAACTTCTAGAGTTCTTACTCCTACTCACACACCTGTTAATGTCA
>NW_021889904.1:0-651 GCF_006229205.1 Suricata suricatta
AAGTCCATGAAAAATTGAAAAAATGATGTAGCTCCTCATGTCATTGTGCCAAATCACTGAATTATTACATAATAAATAGCAGCAATGCTATAGATACTCGCTTTTAACCAAGTAAAAAGAAATGATCCAACATCACTATCAGAAATCTTACATGACGGTCCCCTCACATCACAGGTTCCCCAGAATCTCTGCCCCTGACCCTCCATTAAAAAACTGATGCTGGTCAGGCGCCTGGGTGGCTCAGGTTGTTGAGCCGCCGACCTTGGCTCAGGTCAGGATCACGTGGTTCGTGGGTTCGAGGCCTGAGTCAGACTCTGTGCTGATGGTTAGCTAAGAGCCTGGAGCCGGCTTCGGATTCTGTGTTTCTTCTCGTCTCTCTGCCCCTCCCCTGTTCATCCTCTGTCTCTAGCTCTGAAAAGTAAATAAAATGTAAAAACAAAACAAAACAAAAAAACCATGATGGTGGTGATGGCAGTGAAAATAGCAACGACCTCCAGAAGCTTGCCTGCCCATAAAAGCAATACAACGTGGGGGCCTGGATGGCTCAGTCAGTCAAGTGCCCGACTTCGGCTCAGGTCATGATCTTGAGGTTTGTGGGTTCGGGCCCCGTGTCGGGCTCTGTGCTGACAGCTCGAAGCCTAGAGCCTGCTT
>NW_021889905.1:0-651 GCF_006229205.1 Suricata suricatta
TTTTTTTTTTTTTAATTTCTCCTGGAGTAAGAGGTAGTTGAAAGTCTGACTTTAAAAAAAATTTTTTTTAATGTTTTATTTATTTTTAATACAGAGAGGGAGCACGAGAGGGGGAAGGGCAGAGAGAGAAGGAGACACAGAACTGGAAGCAGGCTCCAGGCTCTGAGCTAGCTGTTAGCACAGAGCTTGACGCGGGGCTTGAACCCACGAACGTGAGATCTGACCTGAGCCGAAGTCGGAGGCTTAACCGACTGAGCCACCCAGGTGCCTCTTACTTGAACTCTTAAGAAGCCAACAAGAAACTTCTACAAAGAAAAACAGTTTAAGAGTAACCAAGCCTTAGGGCACCTGGGTGGCCCAATAGGTTAAGCTTTTACTTCTGCTCAGGTCGTGATAACGAAGTTTCTGAGTTCCAGCCTCACCCTGGGCTCTGTGCTTACAGTTTAGAGTCTGGAGCCCGCTTCAGATTCTGTGTCTTCCTTTCTCTCTGCCCCTCCTTCCCCTTCTCACATACTGTCTCTCTCTCTCAAAAATAAATGTTAGAAAAATTTTTATGTAAAAAACATTAAAGAATAACCAGGACTTTTCATATATTCTCCAAGATTAAGCTTCACATTGCCTGGGGTGGTTGGTTTCCACCCATCCTGAACT
>NW_021889906.1:0-651 GCF_006229205.1 Suricata suricatta
CTTTTAGTACAATTTATTGTTGGGGAGCCAGGGTGGCCCAGTTGGGTAAGTGTCCAACTTTGGCTCAGGTCATGAAATCGTGGTTTGTGAGTTCAGACCCCACCTCAGGCTCTGTGCTGAATGCTGGCTCAGAGCCTGGAAATTGCTTCAGATTCTGTCTCCCTCTCTCTCTGCCCCTCCTCCGCTCACACTCTGTCTCTCTGTCTCTCAAAAATAAATGTAAAAAATAAATTTAAAAATATAATTTATTGTCAAATTGTCTACATAGAACACCCAGTGCTCATCCCAACAAGTGCCCTCCTCAATGCCCATCACCCACTTTACCCCCTCCCTCATCCCCAATTTACCTTCAGTTTGTTCTCTGTATCTAAGAGTCTCTTACAGTTTGCCTCCCTCCCTCTCTGTTTATAACTATTTTTCCCCTTCCCTTCCTCCATGGTCTTATGTTAAGATTCTCAAGATCCACATATGAGTGAAAACATATGATATCTGTCTTTCTCTGACAGACTTACGTCACTTAGCATAACACCCTCCAGTTCCATCCACATGGCTGCAAATGGCATGATTTTATTCTTTCTCATTGCTAAGTAGTATTCCATTGTATATATAATCCACGTCTTCTTTATCCATTCATAAGTTGATGGACATTTA
>NW_021889907.1:0-651 GCF_006229205.1 Suricata suricatta
CAGCTTTGTCAAATGTTTATATATTTGACACATTTGCTTCAAATAATGTTTCTTTTTTTATGTTTTTTAAATTTATTTTGGAGAGACAGAGACAGCACAAGCAGGGGAGGGTCAGAGAGAGAGGGAGACACAGAATCCAAAGACAGGCTCCAGGCTCTGAGCTAGCTGTCAGCACAGAGCCGGACGTGGGGCTGGAACCCACGAAGCGTGAAATCATGACCTGAGCCGAAACCAGACACTTAACCGACTGAGCCACCTAGGTGCCCCCAAATAATGTTTCTTAAGGAATAACTATCACTGCAAGGAACACTGGGTGTTGCATGGAAGTGTTGAATCTCTATTGTACACTTGAAACTAATATTATACTGTGCATTAAGTAACTGGAATTTAAATAAAAACTTCAAAAAGTAAAAGAAAAAAGAAATAACCATCACAGAAACAGACAAACTCCCTGCATGTTGTTCTCCCATCGCTTTTCCTTTCCTCATTAATTAGAGATAACTGCTAAGACCCATGAGAATGTTATTGTAAACTGGGCGTTTGTTATTACCTCCTTGCCTACCATAATCCGTTCTCCTTTTCTTCCTTAGAACTGATAAGTCTTGATTTTTACAAGGAAGATTTCATTGCCTAGTTTTCCTTGCAGTAAGT
>NW_021889908.1:0-651 GCF_006229205.1 Suricata suricatta
GTGAAAGCGAAAACGCAAAGGTCCACAACGTTTCAGACATAACACACACAGGAACGCAAAATACACAGTGAACAATGCCTATCCCAGGCAGCAAGAAAAATCTCGAAGGAAACAGCCTAACGTGACGCTGAAAGTAGCTACAGAAGGAATGAGAATCAAAGCCTTAAGCCAGCATAACAAAGGGAAGCATGGGGACTAAAAGAGAAACATAAGGGACAGAGAGAGGCCGACCAACAAAAGAGTAGCACCGAAGTGCAATGAAACTAGATGCAGTACCTAGGAACCAGAAACATATTTGCATTGATAAGCCCCCGCCAGCCTTATCAAAAGGCGAAGGACATGGACGCAACAAGATGAAATGACACGGGAGAGAAGAGAAATATCAACCAACATCACAGAGATACAAGCGTTTGTGAGCATGCTCTGAAAAGATACATGTCAATGAAGTGGACCACTGCCGCAAGCCGACCTTCGTCAGCCACCGGGCGGCACAGCCCAGGGGGTCGATAAGACAAGACCGCACAGCGGTTCCCCGCAAGCGAAGCTACTGATACCTCTTCTGCCTTCCAGTCAGCTTGTTTTCCTTACGGGGCCTTTCCCTATAACTTACCAGTCACCTGATCAACCAAGGCCATGCCCTGGCAAAAGGTG
>NW_021889909.1:0-651 GCF_006229205.1 Suricata suricatta
ATTGCTAACTTCAATATCCCATGCCTTTATTGGATATTTGAAGGAATACAAAATCTTTTATGATGTCGGACATATTGCTTGAATCAGGCCTCCTCTTCATCTGGAACATCTAACCTCTTCCCATAATTTCCTCTCCTCACAAATATTTTGATACCATAATTGCTTTTTTCTGCTTCAGGTTTAAGTGTTGCTGACTTTTCTTTTGGGAATCTTTCCTTAAGGATCCTTTGGCAGTGGCATCTCATCATATCAATGGATATATTTTTGTTATTGTACTTATTTTTTATACTTTTTTCCCCTCTTCATTTAGATAGTAAATACACTGAAGGCAGGTACTCTTTATATCAGAATATTCAGTACTCAATATAAGGCCTATAAGTAATGTTTATCAAAATGTTGGACTTATAAACATCTTTCCCTAATTACCACTTATAATCTAGGCCACAAACTACACTTTTGTGACGTCCTTCATATTTTTGTCCATTGTAAAATGATCTCCTTCCTCTAAATTTTTGTATTATGTCCTTCATGTAATTTAAAAATTTCTGCCTTGCAGTATCTTAGTTAATAAACACGATTATTTTTCCAGACTAAGTATTAACTATTTTGATTAAAAAAAGACTGTGTTATATTATTCTCCATACTCTCCTG
>NW_021889910.1:0-651 GCF_006229205.1 Suricata suricatta
AAAAAAAAAAAAAGAAAAAGAAAAGAACAATCAACCCAGAATTCGATATCCAGTAAAAATACCCTATAGGAAGAAGATAAAACAGGGGCACAGTTGGTTGAGCGACAGACTCCTGATTTGAGCTCAGGTCAGGATCTCACAGTTCATGAGTTCCAGCGCCACATTGGGCTCTGTGCTGACAGCATGGAGCCTACTTGGGATTCTTTCTCTCCCTCTCTTTCTCTCTGCCCCTCCCCTGCTTGCTTTTGCACTCTCTCTCTCTCTCTCTCAAAAAACAAATGAACTAATAAAGAACATTATTAAGTCTTAAAACGGTAAAATAAAAAGATCCTCAGATTAAAGAAAACTAAAAGAAATTTGACAGAAGACAGACCTGCTCTAAATGAAATGCTAAAGGAAACTTCTTTTTTAATCTTTTATTTTTGAGAGAGAGAGAGAGAGAGAGAGAGAGAGTGTGTGTGTGTGTGTGTGTGTAAGCAGGGGAGGGTCAGAGAGAGAGGGAGACACAGAATATGAAGACAGGTTCCAGGCTCTGAGCCATCAGCACAGAACCCCACGCAGGTCTCGAACCCATGAACCGCAAGATGATCATGACCTGAGCCAAAGTCAGATGCTTAACCGACTGAGCCACCCAGGCGCCCCTAAAGGAAA
>NW_021889911.1:0-651 GCF_006229205.1 Suricata suricatta
CCCAGCGAGGGTGCCCTCTGCCACACCTCGTCTTAGACGGAAACCTAGCTGACTTTTCAACTTCCCCTTCTCCCTCGCCAGCACAGCTGGTCTATGATGTACCCCACTGATCAGTCACTCAGAATCTCTTTTGAATCCATCCACAGTGGCTCCGCTAATTTTATGGTCTCCCACGTGGATTACAGGCCCCTAATTTATTCCCAGCCTTTGGTTTTGCCCTGCTCCAGTCCATTCTCCACAGTCATCAGATGGGTTGCTACAAATGCAAATATGTTCACATCACTCCCCTGCTTATCAGCTTCCGTGGTTCTCAGGTGCCATTAGACTAGAGCCCAGACGCAGCCCGCCACAATGTTGTCTTTAGCCTGACTCCCTAGCCCACCACTCACCACTCTCTTCACCTGGGATTATTAAAGCAAATGTTTGTTGAACGTTGATTATCTTCCGAGCACCATACTAGATGCTGTGGAGGTGCTAGTGAGTAAGACCAACAGAGCCTGAGTCCTGCTAGACGTTTTCACGTAGGAGGTAAGAGGACCCATAGGTGCCCCTTGGCTCTGCGGTTCAGAAGAACCATCCTCTCACCTCCATGCTTTTGCACAAGCTGTTTTCTCATCTCGGAGCATCCTGTCCTCTCCACCCTGAGCACCA
>NW_021889912.1:0-651 GCF_006229205.1 Suricata suricatta
ACCTATGAGAAATTATTTACTAAACACATGCTGCTCTTTCTTCTGATCCTTGTACCTTTCACTATGAATAAAGCCAAAGAATCAGACAGAGCCGAGATGCCTGCCTGGTGACCAGAAAGAAACTCGAGGCTCTCTCATCTCTCTCATGGTGACACCGTCCATCCTTCAGGGAACCCTGGACCTGCGGGAGCTGGACTCCAGCACTCTCTGTGCTGAACACTCCCAGGATGGCACTGCCCACCCAGAGGTCACGTCTCCCCTGTGGAGGTGTGCTCAACCATGAGCCGGGGAGCTTAGCCTGGGGGTCCCAGCAGCACCTCAAACCAGCATGTCCACCTTGCAGTTCTGGATCGAGATGAAGCCGACACACCTCTCTCAAGTACAGCTTAAGACCCCTGGGGACGATAGCTCTCGTCGCTCAAAACAACACAAATTTATCATCCTAAAGTTCTAAAGGGAGAGGTTCAGATCACCCTCAGTGAGGAGGGGGCAGGTAGGACCGGGGAAGAGTGGGAGCTGTTTTCCCACAATCTCCCTCTTGAAGCTGAACCAAGCATCATGTCCCCTGTGCTTGACCCAGGACATCTGTCCATATGATCCCTTGTTCCATCCTGTTATCTGTCTGTAACTTTCTGTTGCTCCCTCCTTCTC
>NW_021889913.1:0-1423 GCF_006229205.1 Suricata suricatta
TCTGTCTCTGGGTCTCAAGGTCTCTGCTTCTCATGGCCTGTGGTTAGAAAGGCCACCATTTAGAAGCACAGAAAGATCCCTCTGGCCGCCATGCTGAGCTGGTGGAACCCAGGGCTCCTCGATGGGACCCTCTGCAGTGAGGAACTCTCCTTAGGTCCCCTGTCTCCACCTCCACCATCACCTTTTCCCCTAATGCACTAATCTTTGAAATCCTTTCAAGAACATGGCTTCATTTTCTTGTTTACTATCCTGATAAGAAGAGGCCGTTCTCTTGGCTTCTTCTTGGCATTTCCTTCATCGTGGCCCTCCCTCAGCAGTTTGAGAGCCATGTGGGCATTCTACCAGTTACCACGTGACACATTCTGGAACCGGGGATGTAACCACGGGATGGATTTGTAGATTCATGAGGTCCACTGGAAATTGGACCCATGCCAGAATGTGTTGCCCTCTGACCTATAGAAGCCCCTGACTGGGGGGGCCAGGGTATTGTTCTGGTTCTCCGAGTATTAGTGTCAGTTCAAGGTTACCACCCCTATGCTTGGTGGGTCGTTTTTGTCTGGCAACTTTTAAGATTTTATTTCTCTTGGGATTTCAGAGTTTGACCATAATGTACCTATACGTTGTTTCCTTTGTACTTATGTTAATTTGGATGGAGATGCTGCTAGGATCCTTAAACCTGAGATGTTTTCAATCATTGTTTCTTCACATGACTTTGTGGTTGTTTTATTCTCTCTTAGGTCTCATTCTAGAACACATGTGTTAGTCCACCTGATTTGCCCCAGAACTAAGGTTTCTGATGCTTACATCATTTTCTTCCATCTTTCCCCTCTGTCATCAGATTGTCTATTTTTAAATCTATTTTTATCATTACTGACACTTTCTCCAGATGTCTCCAGTGTGCGTTAAGCTCATGTACTAAAGTTTTCAATTTAGTTAGTGTACTCTTCAGTTCTAGGATTCTATTTGGTTCCTTTTTCTATATTCTCTATTTCTTTGCTAAATTTCCAGTGTGTCTACTCATTATGCACATGTAGTAATTTATGACATCAGCCACATTTACAATAGCTGTTCAAATCCTTGTTAGCTATTTACAACATCTGAGTAATTTTCTGGTCAATTTCTATTGATGGCTCTAGTTTCATAGAGGGCACATTTTTCATGTGGTTTCACATGTCTGGTAGTTTTTAACAATCAAGTACTTGATAAGTGATACATTGAAAGGACTCTGGATATTGTTATGTTCTTCCAAAGACTGACTTTCGTCCTAGCCTGCTTTGCTAGACTTGACCTCCAAGGTCTTTCTCCCTTGCAGTGGGTAGCAGCTGAAACTTTGATCAGTTCTTTTCAGCCTCCAGTTGATGATTTTCCCCTGAGCCCACTGTGAGCTCCTGCACTATTGAGAAGTCATCCACAATTTGGGCTT
>NW_021889914.1:0-651 GCF_006229205.1 Suricata suricatta
AAAAACAAAAGGGATACAAATTCTGGAATTCAAACATCCATATTCTAAAAATATGATGATAAAATAAGTATTTTCCTGATTAAAGAAAACAAAGCATAAATAGTCACCAATATATGTAGATGACAGGAAATATTAAATAATATATTCAGACTGATGGGCAATTATTCCAAAAGGAAACTTGTATTAATTAATTAAAGCAAAAAGCAACAGAAATGAAAGATTTTGCCTTCATTTTATCATGTCATCTAAAAACCAGGAAAGTATACACATAAATAACATAAAATTGTCTAATGTGCAATAAAAGAATAATATACATGATAAAACTTGACTAATGATTATTATATTTGTGAAATAAGAAATAGAAACAAGAAGTGTAAACAAGAACAGAAGTGAACACTAGAAACCTCATGACAGTTTTAGAGGGAAGAAGAGACAAGTACGAAGTATGGATGTACAGTGAGAGTATGTGGAAGAAAGGAAAGGGAACACTAAAATGATGAATGTGTTATCTACCGAAGAAGAAGAAGAAGAAGAAGAAGAAGAAGAAGAAGAAGAAGAAGAAGAAGAAGAAGAAGAAGAAGAAGAAGAAGGAGAAGAGGAGGAAGAAGAAGGAGGAGGAGGAGGAGGAGGAGGAGGAGGATGGAGGAGGAG
>NW_021889915.1:0-651 GCF_006229205.1 Suricata suricatta
CTGACATTTTCTGGCATGTATATACAAACAGAGAAACAAAGGATTTGTAAAAATCAAATATAACTTTATATATGTATCAAAGTCAATAATATATTTTACTTATACAACATTTTATATATAGTATTACATAATATTTATGGATACAGAACATTACATATACAATACATGTGTATATATAGAGAACATATATTATATAAAGGAACATTTATAATTACTAGAAAAATGCGCCAAAGTGTTAACCGTTAATATCTTTAATTAGTAAAATTGAATGACCTTTATTATTTCAATTAGAACTTTCTATGTATTCTAAGATTTGAACATGTGTTACTTTTTAAAGTAGACTCCACACACACACATGCATGTAGGTGCGCACACACACACACACACACACACACACAGACACACACACGCAGTATAGCTTCTTTGATCCAAGTCAACTTTTTGAAATATCAAATACCCCCTTTCACAGATCAGCCTGATTGTTTGCATAAACAGATTAAAAGCATGTGGAATTAATTTTCATAGAAATGAATTTTGACTCAAAAATTTTTAAAGAACAAAGGGTTTTCAGGAATTTTTTTAAAGTTTAATTTTTTCCCCCAACCAACACTTGGCTACTGAATTATAATGTGTTTTGAGTACAGTAGGTGA
>NW_021889916.1:0-651 GCF_006229205.1 Suricata suricatta
CCTGGCCCCCCAGGCCCCTGCACACCCAGCCCCAGAGCCCGCCTCCTGCCGTGACTGAGGCCCGGGAACACCCCGGCGCACGCAGGCCCCTCCAGAAGCCAGAGTGGGAGCAGGTGTGAGGCGGTCTGGCCCGCCGGCTCCCGCCGCGCCAGCAGCGAGCCCCTGTCTCCACAGAACCCTGGCTTTCCAGCGAGAAGTGAGGAGCCCGGGGAGGGATCTGGGTGGGCTCTGCCGCCTTCTCCGGAAGAAGGGCTGTGTGGGCTCTGAACCCTGAAATGAGAGTCCTCCCCAGGGCCCCCCGCATGTCCCAAAGGGCCTTGGGGATCCCTCCTAAGCCCTGGCCTCCCAGCCGGCCAGGCTCCTTCCACATCCCTTTGTTCCTGCGTTTCTCTGCCCGGTCCTGGAAAGGGCGGTGAGAGGGCGGGCAGATGGACATGGGCTGAGGAGATGCAGTGCCCTGCGCTTCAGGAGGTCTACAGCCATCAGGACGCGAGGGCCTTTGGGTTTTGGTACCTCGCCTCTACTTGGAGCCCAACCACATTCTCCTGTGCAGACGCCGCATTCCTGGGCTGGCTCCACCAGCCTGCGGCTGCCTGCGGGCTGCACCCTGGCCCCGTGCCTGCGGTGACCTCGTCGGGCTGCGAGTGGGGC
>NW_021889917.1:0-651 GCF_006229205.1 Suricata suricatta
TGATTTGTTCATTTTAGCCACTCTGACTGGCGTGAGGTGATATCTCAGTGTGGTTTTGATTTGTGTTTCCCTGATGATGAGTGATGTTGAGCATCGTTTCATGTGCCTGTAGGCCATCTGGATGTCCTCTTTGGAGAAGTATCTGTTTATGTCTTCTGCCCATTTCTTCACTGGGTTACTTGTTTTTTGGGTGTGGAGTTTGGTGAGTTCCTTGTAGATTTTGGATACTAGCCCTTTACCTGATATGTCATTTGCAACTATCTTTTCCCATTCTGTCAGTTGCCTATTAGTTTTCTTGATTGTATCCTTTGCTGTGCAGAAACTTTTTATCTTGATGAGGTCCCAATAGTTCATTTTTGCTTTCATTTCCCTTGCCTTTGGGGGTTGGTCAAGTTGGAAATTGCTGCGGTTGAGGTCAAGGAGGCTGTTTCCTACTTTCTCCTCGAGGGTTTTGATGGTTTCCTGTTCACATTGAGGTCCTTCAGCCATTTTGAGTTTATTTTTGTGTATGGTGTAAGAAAGTGGTCTAGTTTCATTCTTCTGCATGTTGCTGTCCAGTTCTCCCAGCACCACCTGCTAAAGAGGCAGTCTTTTTTCCATTGGATACTCTTTCCTGCTTTGTCAAAAATTAATTGGCCATACATTTGTGGG
>NW_021889918.1:0-651 GCF_006229205.1 Suricata suricatta
CACGCTCGGGGCCTCTGTTAGGATCCTAGGTGGCCAGCACGTCAACACCCCCAGCCCACCCGCCTATGCCAGGTGTGCTCCTGAGTTCTTCCTGCTGCGGCCGCAGTAGGAGCACCCACTCAGTCGCAGAGGACACAGGAGCCATGCGTCCCGCCAGTCTTCAGTGCCTTTCAGCCTGTGTGGGGAGAATCAAGCCCCCCCCCCCCCCCCCCCCAGAGCAGGAAAAATCAAGAAACCTGGTGTGTTCCCTACACATTGTTTTCAGCCCCTCCTCACTTCTTGCGCTGTAGGTCCCTTCTCCCCGGCCTCAGTTTCCCTATCCAAGCTATTCAACCTCCCTGGGATTTCTTTGGGAGTAGGGAAAGGTGGGTTTGAAAAGCAGTCCTGCGTACTCTCCTCTCCTCGCCCCTCCTGCGCCGGATTTCCGATTTCCGGCTGCGGGGCCGCACGTGCGGTCCTGCGCCTCAGAGGTGCAGTGCCCTCGCTGGCTGGTGGCCCGGCGGATGGTCGCGGTGTCACCGCCAGGAGAGGAGGAAGAGGGCGAGGTGACGGCAAGGTCGCGGCCCGGCGCCGCCCCCCACCCCCACCCCCCATCCCCTTCCCAACCCCCGGCCCCGGCAGCGGCTTCCGCAGCTTCGTCCGCAGCGGCCG
>NW_021889919.1:0-651 GCF_006229205.1 Suricata suricatta
AGAATTTCCAGTCAATGTTTTCTCAGATATCTTGAGTTTAGTAACAATGACTAGGTTCTAGCTACGTGAGACTCTTCAGGCCAAGTCCAAATGAACAGAAAGTGCTTAGCAGTTGGAAAGCATAAGCTATGCTGAGGAGCCTACCTGTTCAGATGCATCTCATCTTTCTGGAGGCCAAGTTGCCACTGGTTTAGAGAGGTACCTGGGAAGAAGGGCTTGGATCTCCTCAGCAAGTTCAGGCTCAAAAGCTGGGTGATAGCAGGCCTGGGCAGGAAGTAAGAGGGCTAGTGGGGATTTGGGGAAAAAGAGAGGTCCTGGAGTTGGTAGGGTAAGAAGTACAGGAGAGTAGAGATGAGCTTCTTTTTGTTATGGCCCGAGTTTCTTTTTGTTGTGACCCTCTGAAGGTCCTATATGTGAGTGTCTGGTGAAGTTTACACAGCAGCATGGGTCTTTCCTAGTTCTGGTTTCTTCTGCTTTCTAAGACCTGTAGCTACCTGGAAGGAGTGCTACATTGTGCAGTTACGTACACAATATGAGAGATACACAAAGTCAGCACATACAAACTTGTATGCTGGGACCCCAGTGAACAAGTGATTTGCTCTTCATGCTGAGAGATAAACGGTACTTGAAGAAGGTTCAAATTAGTGGAGA
>NW_021889920.1:0-651 GCF_006229205.1 Suricata suricatta
GCTTTGCCCCGCGGCTCCCTGAGCCAAGTGCGGCTCCTGGGAAGCACATCAAATTAAGAAGAAAAGACCCAAACATTCCCGCACTTGCACACTCTTGGCCTGGTGAGGGCCCTTGGCCACCTGGTCCGAGGAGAGCGGATCTCCGACGCGCGGAGAGAAGGGTGACGGAATCCATGGGCGGGGGTGGGGTGGGGGGGGCGGAGAAACCTTCTCAGCGTCGACAAGGTGATCTTTGTCATGGATAAAAAGAACGGAAGTCTCAGCAGGGGAAGCAGAGTGGCGAGGGGGAAGCGTGCTGGGCCCATATTAGAGGTCGGTGGATGGAAACCATCTTCTGCCACAAACATTCTTATGCTTGCCTCCCTCTTGTAGGGTTTTACTAAATTAGGCAATGAGTCCAAACACCGAAACCAGTTTCCTGATCTTCTATGCCCTCCTCCAATTTCCATGCCTCATTCCCAACTTCCTTTGAAATCACCCTGCCTCCCAGTGGACAATTCCCAAACTTCCACGCAGGTGAAATTCCTTCCATCCAGGGTGTCCAGCAAAAGAACAATTGGAAATATTCCTTCAGTTAAGGTGGTCTTATATATGGTCCCAGATTTCCTGGAGAAGGAGGTGGCAAACTCCATATTTACTTCTGAAATATCT
>NW_021889921.1:0-651 GCF_006229205.1 Suricata suricatta
TCCCTCTTTGCATTTTCTTTAGTGATTTCTGTAGGGACTACAGTAAGGTTCCTTAGCTTATTAAAGTCTACATGGTATGAATATTATGCCAAAGCACTTTTCTATTGCATGGGCATATTTACTTTCCTATTCTTTGTGGTAGTGATATTATTGTCATATACATTACAGTATTATCAATGTCAGTGTTATCTTTTTTGCTTTAAACATTTGTATATCTTTTAATGACAAATTAGAGAAACAAAAGAATATATAGACTTTTCTGTTCATTCATATATGTGCTATTTCTACCACTTGTCATTTCTTTCTGTAGATCCAGGTTTCCATCTGGTGTCATATTCCATCAATTTGAAAAACATTATATTTCTTGTAGTGCAGGTCTAATGACAACAAAATTTCTGTTTTTGTTTATCTGAGAATGTTATTTTTCCTTAATTTTTGAAGGATAGTTTCATGAGATGGAGAATTATGAGATGATAGTTTTATTTATGTTTTTTCTTTCACTATTTTAAAGATACTGTTCTACTTCCCCTCGCCTTCCTTGTTCTGATAAGAAGTAACTGTCAATATAATGGTTCTTTTTTATGTAATCGACATATTTATTTAGTTGCTCTAAAGACTGTCATGCTTTGGGGTGCCTGGATGGGTCAGTCG
>NW_021889922.1:0-651 GCF_006229205.1 Suricata suricatta
GCATAGAAATAAGATCTATTCCAAAGGAGAATGATCACCCAAGGATGGGTATTTAAACGCCCTGGCTTCCTTGAATATGATTTCCTGGTCAGATAAAACATCTCCCAGGGCCTTATATACCTGAGTTTGATAGCCTTGTATAAATGCCACCCAAACATAGTTAAGTGTATTTAGTTTAATTAAGAATTTCTATATTTGGAATAAATGCTTTATCAAACTTACATATAGCTTTTTCATTCATTTATTTCTACTGTCCTGTGGAAAAAAAATCTGCTCATTTAAGGAAACTAATGCATCTATTTTTTGTCCTGTGTTTCTCCAAGAAACCTTTCCAATAACATCTCTGCTTCCTCCATACAAAGTAATTATTAATACTTCTTTTAATGTTTTGGTATTCATCTGGATGGATATTTCTTCTTTACTAGATCACTGCTAACCACTGCCTCTTTCAGTATTCTGCTGGGCCTCTAAGAAACTACAGTCTCCTGCTTTTCCCCCAACCCTCTGGGACTTCCTTTCCAGTATCAGTTTGCTAGGTTTGTCTCATCTGCTCCACCACCAAACTCAGTATTCCTCAGAATCACATCCTTGGCCTATTCTCACTCCATGTTCTATCTCCAGGGGCCCTCCTTTCCCTTGGCTGTAATTTTA
>NW_021889923.1:0-651 GCF_006229205.1 Suricata suricatta
CACTTGAGCTTAGTGGATTCTTGCATTCAAAAGAGTAAGCAAATGACGTTTAAGAAACCTAGCTAGAGAATATACAATCCCTGCTTTGTCCTCCATTTACAAATTCGAGGCTTGTTCTCTCTTTTTCAGGTGAAAGGCCCTGGTGTTGGGCTTCTTGGCTTCTCCAAAGGAGGTGACCTGTGTCTCTCAATGGCCTCTTTCTTGAAGGGCATCACAGCCACTGTACTTATTAATTCTTGTGTGGCCAACACAATGACTCCTCTATATTACAAGGATATGATTATTCCCAGTCTTGGCAGTGACCCTGGGAGATGTGTAACGACTGACTCAGGAGTTTTGATTTTTATGGGTTTTTGGGATAATCCACTGGAGGAACCCAACTACCATAGTATTATTCCATTGGAAAGGGCCCAGGGGCCCTTCCTGTTTATTGTTGGCATGGATGATCATAACTGGAAGAGTGACTTCTATGCTCAGATAGCCTCTGAACGGTTAGAAGCCCATGGGAAAGACAGACCCCAGATAATCTACTACCCAGGAACTGGTCATTGTATTGAACCACCTTATTTTCCTGTTTGCAGAACTTCTGTGCATACAGTTTTAGGCCAACCAATACTCCATGGAGGTGAGCCAAAGGCACAGGCTTGGGCA
>NW_021889924.1:0-1423 GCF_006229205.1 Suricata suricatta
GGTTACAACTTGTTTCCTTGTGATGAGAACTTTTAAGATCTATCCACTTAACAACTTTGAAATAGACAACGTAGTATTGTTCACTGTAGTCGCAATGCTGTAGATTACATCCTCAGAGTCCTTTATCTTATAACTGAAAGTGTGTGCCTTTTGAAGACCTTCAGCTGTCCCCCCGGTGCCCCGGTCTCTGCTTCTGCTCCAGCTTCTGGCAGTCACCAATCTATGTTCTGTAGTTCTGTGACCTCTGTGTTTTAAAGATTGACCCTATAAGTTAGATCATACGGTATTAGTTTTTTCTGTCTGACGTATTTCACTTGGCATAATGCCCTCAGATGTCATCTATGTTGCAGCAAATGGCAGGATTTTCTTCTCTTTTAAGGCTGAATAATATTCCACTGTATATGTACATTATATTTTGTTGACCCATTCATCCGTTGATGGACACAAGTTGTTTTCATATCTTGGCTATTGTAAATAATGCTGCAATGAACAGGGGGGTGCAGGTGTCTTATTGAGTTAATGTTTTTGTTTCCTTTGGATAAATACTCAGAAGTGGAACTGCCGGATCGTGTGGTAGCTCTATTTTTAATTTTTTGAGGAGCCACCATAGTGTTTTCTACTGTGGCTGCTCCTGTGTACATTCCCATCAACCATGCACAAGTGTTTTATTTTCTTTACATCCTTGCCAGGACTTACTATTTCTTGTTTTTTAAAAATTTTTTTAATAATACTTACGTTTGAGAGACAGAGACAGATCATGAGCAGGGGAGGGGGAGAGAGAGAGGGACACACAGAATCTGAAGCAAGCTCCAGGCTCTGAGCTGTCAGCACAGAGCCTGACATGGGGCTTGAACTCAGGAACAGTGAGATCAGGACCTGAGCTGAAGTCAGACGCTCAACCGACTGAGTCACCCAGGCACCCCTCTTGTTGTTTTTATAATAGGCATTCCAATGGGTGTGAGGTGATTTCTCTTCGCGATTTGATTTTGTATTTCCCAGACAATTAGTGATGTTGAACATGTTTTCATGTATGTGTTGGACAAATGTTTGTTGTCTTGGGGAAAATGTCCATTCAGATTTCCTGCTTATTTTAATTGTATTATTTTTGCTAGTGAGTTATGTGAATTCTTCATAGATTTTGGATATGAACCCTTATCAGTTACATGATTTGCACTCATTTTCTCCCATTCAGTAGGATGCTTTTTCATTTGGTTGATGGTTTCCTTAGCTTCTTAATACGGATGCTTAAGATTCATTTTCAATTATTTTTCTTTTCTAATCCATGTTTATAGGTTTACATATTTTCCTGTAAGTAATGGTTAGCTGAATCCTACAGGTGTTTATATATAGTATTGTCATTACTGACCAGGTATGTTCCCATCATGAGTTTTTCTTAATTTCCAAACATATGATGATCTAGTTA
>NW_021889925.1:0-651 GCF_006229205.1 Suricata suricatta
GGTATTTAATGGGATGTTTGTATGAGGGAAGAAAGAACTAAATATCCATAGTTTCTTCAGTAAATGGGTAAATGATATTACCACCAGATAATAAATGATATTATTCCACTAGTGTAGGAAACACAAGAGGTGACAAGTTTGGAGTGAAAGGCAATGAATTAACTTTGGGATACACAGATGGCTATTATTGCAAGTTCAGACTCAGGACTCTGTTGAGGACTAGAAGTAGGGATCTGGGATTGATCTGAACATAGAGCTCATGTGATTTAAATGGGTCATCCAGCAAATGGTTATCTCACTCTCTTTCTAGCCATCTCTTGGATCACCTTGATGTCTTTTCTTTCTCTTCATAATCTCTAAATTCTAGAGTTTTCTCAGCTCCAATCTTAGGCCATCTTCTCTAACTGTACACACTCTTAGGATAATCTCATCTAGTCCTATGCTTTAAATACCATTCACTGATAAGCTGACATGGCTTGACTTTAACTTCAGCTTAGAGTCCTTGCTTAGCCCTTGACTTTTATACCCAATTGCCTGCGTAATATATCCAGTTGAATGATTATATGCATTTCAAACTTGGCTTGAAGTTCAAGACAGAGCTCCTGGTTTTCCCATCAGTCTTGTCGCTCCCACACGCCTCTATCTCAGTCA
>NW_021889926.1:0-651 GCF_006229205.1 Suricata suricatta
AATGTTAAAAAAATTTTTTTAATTAAATGCTACACATTGTGTAATCTATTTGAAGAGCTTTTTATGGAACAATTAGGAATCCAGGTAATCATTTCAATATGCCAATGGGGATACTATCTGCAAAACACAGATCATGGAAAACTCTACAGAATAACCTGGTTTCTTCAATTTGAGAAACTGTAAGAAAAAAACAAACAATGGAATGAAAAGCCTATGGATTAATAAAGATTTATAAGAGGAGCACCGAGGTGGCTCAGTTGGCTAAGCATCTGACCCTTGGTTTCAACCCAGGTCATGATCTCACAGTTCATGGGATCAAGCCCTGCATTGGGCTCTGCACTGACAGCGCAGAGTCTGCTTGGGATTTTGTCTTTCCCTCTCTCTCTTCCCCTCTCCTGCTTGTGCTCTCTCTCTCTCTCGCTATCTCTCTCAAAATAAATAAGAAAGCTTTAAAAAACGACTTAAAAGACCAAATACAACACATGCTTTTCTTTATATCCCACTTCAAACAAACTTAGGAAATGACATCACGAAGTAATTGGAAATCTTCTGACTAAACATTTGATATTAAGACATCAATGTTAGTTTTTAAGATGTGAGATGGATATGGTACAGGCACATGAAATGATGCTCAACATCACTCATCATCAG
>NW_021889927.1:0-651 GCF_006229205.1 Suricata suricatta
ATTTTTAATCAAACGGAAATGGAAATATATGTTATAAATTATATAACAAGGTGAATACTGAGCTGGCATATATATTTGAGAGTGCAAATAAATTTGGTTTTAATTACCTTATTATTTACACATATAGTGCTGTATACTGTTTTTCCAAGTTTTTAAAACCCGAACTTATTTAAAATATTTACCACCAAAATCCAAGAAGAAAACACAGTCAGCAACCTCTTTAACCTCAATTGTAGCAATTTCTTATTAGCCACATATCTGGTGGGAAGGGAAACAAAACTAAAAATGAACTATTGGGGGCTCAACCCCCCCAAAACAAACAAACATCAAACTTCTGCACAGCAAAGGAAAACAATCATCAAAACTAAAAGGCGGGCTACATAATGGGAGAAAATTTTTCCAAATGACATATATGACAAAATGTTAGTACTATAATATATAAAGAACATACGATGAATGGATAAAGAAGATGTGGTATATATACACAATGCAGTACTACATGGCAATGAGAATGAAATCTGGCCATTTGTAAGAATGTGGATGGACCTCGAGGGTGTCATGCTAAGTCAGATAAGTCAGGCGGAGAAGGATAGATACCATATGCTTGCACTCATAGGTCTAACAGGAGAAACCTCACAGAGGTCCATAGGG
>NW_021889928.1:0-651 GCF_006229205.1 Suricata suricatta
TAATCATTTAAATATAGTATTAGCTAAAACTAAATACATGATAACAGATAAAGGACTCTTTTAGAATTTAATTCCTTTGGGCTGCCTGGGTGGGTCAGTCAGTCTAGCGTCAGGCTCTTGATTTTGGCTCAGATCATGATCCCAGGATCTTGGGATGGAGCCCCATGTGGGACTCCATGCTGAGCATGAAGCCTACTTAGGATTTTCTCTCCCTCTCCCTTGTTATCTCTCTCTCAAATTAAAAAAATTATAACCTGTAATTTCTTTACATTGAAAAAAACCATATATAAACAGCAGAATTGAGAGAAAACTATTGATACGGAAATTAAATTTAATCAGATTCCTCCCTCCCTATCCTCTTAAAAATATGTATATTTAAATACAATAGTCATCTGAAAATGATTTGATGTAATGAGTTACAGAATCTTTGATCTCTCTTATTGAAATTTTTATTGAAATAAATGTAGATTCACATACTGTTGTAATATGAGATTCTTTGCATACTTTACTCACTTTCCCCCAAAGGTAATACTGCAAGAGCCAACAGTATAATATCATAGCTAGGATATCGACATTGATACAACACATCAACCTTAATCACATTTCCCCAGCTTTACTCTTATTTGAGTGTGTGTTTCTATTTATTTTTAA
>NW_021889929.1:0-651 GCF_006229205.1 Suricata suricatta
TACTGGACCTCAAGGGAGAACGCACTGAAAACTGCACTTTAAGTACCTGGGGCAAAGGCAAGAAGCCTGCACTCCCCAGCTAAGGAGCCCCCAGGGAGCTGGGGAGAGGACGCAGTTGGCAGCAGGGGCAGCAGGGACCAGAGAAGGAACGACCAGGATGCAGCACCGGGGAGCCACAGGCTCGGGGCAGAAGGGGCCCGTGAGAATGGGGCTGGAGGGGCGACAGAGATGGGGCAGAAGGGAAAGGGATGGGGCTGGAAGGGCAGGCTTGGGGCAGGAAAAGAGCCAAGGCAGGGGGGAGCACTGAGGACCACAGGACTGGGACAGATGGGGGTGACAGCGATGGAGCTGGTCCAGCCAAGTCACAACCACCTCCCGGCAGCCCGTTGCTGGGGCGCTCCTGCGCGCGGGGTGCCACGCTGGGCACTTTGGGGCGCTCTCTCCCAGAGTCCCCCCGCCCCCAACAGCCCTCCAAAGCCCATTTCAGAGACAGGAACAGTGAGGCTGAGGGTGGGGGAAGAACAGCAGCGGCCGAGCGCCCGACCCTCCCGGACGCAGGGGGTCGCTGGCGGCCGCCGAGAGCGGCGGCGCGGGGGCGGCGCGGACCCGGACGGCCGGTACCTGGGCTCGGGCAGCACGATCTTCTTGCTG
>NW_021889930.1:0-651 GCF_006229205.1 Suricata suricatta
AGCTTAGTGTCTCGGAAACAGACGCACATCATGCAATCCAGGCTAGTGGTACCCCAGCAAGCCGGCATCTCACTTGCAAGTTAACTGTGGAGAGCACTCCGCAGCACACAACACAGAACGCTCGTCTGCAATGTTTCTGTACAGACTTTCCACTTGTTATTTTAATTTTTTTAATGTTTCTTTTGAGAGGGAGAGAGCATGAGCAGGGGACAGGCAGAGAGAGACACAGAACCTGAAACAGGCTCCAGGCTCGGGCTGTCAGCACAGAGCCCAATGTGGGGCTCGAACCCACAAGCCGTGAGATCATGACCTGAGCCAAAGTTGGATGCTAAACCAACTAAGCCACCCAGGCGCCCCTCCACCTTGTTATTTTTAAAGAAATTTTAATACTAAAAAGCACAACTGTAAGATTAATAAACATACCACTTAAAGGACAAATAATCAAGGAGAAAAACAAGTTTTGGTTGACCTAGGTACAATGACATCCGAAAATGCCAATACTAAACAGAACAAAAGGTTCAAAACAGATTTGTTTAGTTCTTTTTCAAACTCAAACTGTATTCTGGAAAAATTCACCCAACCTTCTGACACTGAAGCTAGAGCTAAAAACCAGGATATCCAAGCACTATGCTAGTATTGTGTGCCATTTTT
>NW_021889931.1:0-651 GCF_006229205.1 Suricata suricatta
ACATGTCTGGGCTATTTTGAAACTCTTGCATAAAAAAACAGAAGAAAATATATTACACACAGTTACACACAGGCTATAACGAGTTATTTTGAGTATAAGTAACTTAGATGGACAAAAAATATGCAACCGAGGAAAGAAAGGGGATCTGGCAGCAGGAGATATGCCTGACAGTTGAGCCCACCCAGACTTTGCTGTTGGGAGGCTTTGTTCTACTGTTTACGATGTATCTTTGAGTAAGAAATCACCCATTATGAGCCAGAGTTTCCTCATCTGTAAAATGAGGAAATGATATTGTTGGATGGCCTGAGGATTAAATGAGATAAAATATGTAAATTTCTCATAGGTAAAAGATCAGTAAACAGCAGCTCTCATGTTTCTTAGTTTGGTTGTGGCATTGTTTGTAGAGTGAATGGAAGCGGTGAAGAAGCAGTCTCTAGAAACGGTTTCAATGAGAACACATGTGTTTTTCAAACACATAAAATTCCAGATGCACATAAGACCAAAGAACTGAAATACACATTTCTTTAATCTCTTAAAGTTATTATGAGGAATTACGGGCACCCTCCTACACTGTTGGTGGGAATGTAAACTGGTGCAGCCGCTCTGGAAAACAGTGTGGAGGTTCCTCAAAAAACTATCCATAGAACTCCC
>NW_021889932.1:0-651 GCF_006229205.1 Suricata suricatta
GCACCCATGCTGCGCTGACCCTTGGGGCCCCCGACCCAGGGCATCACTCGGCGCTTCTAGTCTGGCATGTGGCATGGACGTCTGATCTCCGATCACAACGGCAGACGTGTATAGGAGTCGGGCTTACGCCCCATCTATGGCCCACAAGAGCTCCAGGAGTGAGCCCCCTTTACCCGGCCGCCCGCCTAATTTAGGCATCACTGGGACAGTGCGACTTTGCAGA
Organism: Suricata suricatta; assembly: GCF_006229205.1. NCBI lineage: Eukaryota > Metazoa > Chordata > Mammalia > Carnivora > Herpestidae > Suricata > Suricata suricatta. The sequence goes on from NW_021889932.1 coordinate 224, forward strand.
TGGCCGACGGAGCGCTTTTACCCATCACCCGGCTGAGTCTCCAACAGCCCCGCGAGGTAAGCTGCGAGAATCTCGTGGGGTCACCGGGAGTCGGACACCGGCCGTCAGGTACACAGACGTCCCCGTGCGACTGCACCCTGAGGAACCCCAGCTCTGCGCCTGCACAGGAGGCCGAGATCCGATTCCCTTCCAGCTGCTGAGGGGGCGGGGAGGGCTCAGACGAGACCCCGCGGCCACCACAAGTGACCGAAGCTGGACAAGCTGCGCCCCAGCTCCCTCGGCCCCCTCACCACAGGCGCCCCATGCCTTCCCAGGCCCCTCTCCCGGTCCTCCTGGAAAAGGCACATTCGTCATTTGTCCCCTGAGTCTGCAACCTCAAGCAAACTGCTCCAACCAAACATTTGCATGTTAAGTGAGTTGTCTCTAAC
>NW_021889933.1:0-651 GCF_006229205.1 Suricata suricatta
AGCAAATAAAACCACATTTCAAACAAGGGATGGTGGACATATATGCATAAACCTCAACAACCTACTTGTCTTATATAATTTGATTTCCACTGAATATAATGAGTAGGGGCCAAATGATGGATAATCCTAAGAAAGAACATGATGAGTTCCTAAGGATCTGAATGCACTATTTCTAGAACATTAGGGAGCATCATAAAATTTCATTAGGTCATGAGATTTGCAAAGCCAACTAAGAGTAAAAATAATTTCCAGGATAAAATATATAAACTTTATTGAGAAGACTGCATTGATTCAATGAAGAACTTAAATGAGAAACTAATTGTTTCATCCTCTCTTATGTATATCTTCCACTTGAACAGAAAAACCTCTGATATTTCAACATTATCATGTTGTTATGAGCTTGAGAGAAAGGGGAAGAAAGTAGCAAAGATTTTTTTTACCTGAAGTACTTAACATGACCAAAACTCAGCACATTCCAATGCACACAGACATGCACATACACACATATATGGACTTGTGCACACAGAGAAGATGGAATTAGTCATTATAGACTTTTAGCCAGTCTGTTTGCCTTCCCTTGATAATCAAAGTAATTATCCACATTCTGAAGCAGAAGGTAATGAACAAATATAAACTTTCCCATAAGCCCAA
>NW_021889934.1:0-651 GCF_006229205.1 Suricata suricatta
TTTTTTTTAAATTTTCATAATTGTCTGATAATCATCTATAAAAGCACATAAACAGTTGATTATCTTAAAGCCTGCTTTATCTAATATTGACTATTTCAATATAAAAGTAAATTATTGTATATTAAACAAGTCTATATGTTATCTCCTTGCATTAATTTCTTAAGCATTCATTTCTCCCCTTATTTTTTTAAATTTTCTATTGTTTATTTATTTTTGAGAGAGAGACAGGGACAGAGCATGAGCATGGGGAAAGGTAGAGAGAGAGGGAGACAGAGAATCTGAAGCAGGCTCCAAGCTCTGAGCTGTCAGCATAGAGCCTGACACAGGGCTCAAACTCATGAGCCAGGAGACCATGACCTAAGCTGAAGTCAGACACTTAACCGACTGAGCCACCCAGATACCCCTGTTTTACCCCTTTATTTCTGAAAAATGCATTCTCCAGTGGAAAAGGACTTATGTGGACTATACAATCTAGCAGTGGCAAGTGCTCACTTTAAGAAATGTTCTACGGTTCTTCTTGTATATTCTCTTTCATTGTCAATCATTTTATAAAAGCCACTCAATGTAAAAACATAAGTGACCTCAATGGATAAACTATTATACCTAGTAAAATTTTTGAGAGTGAATCTGAAAGGATTATATATATATATA
>NW_021889935.1:0-1423 GCF_006229205.1 Suricata suricatta
ATTTGTTGGTTGATATGTTGTCTGTCTTCAATATAGAAAGTAAACTCCTGAAGGCAGGGAATTATTCTCTCATTGTATCCTCAAAGGCTGGCACACAGTAAGCCCTTAATAGATTTTTGTGGACTGATTATTGATTAGGAAGAAAATCTACCATATAAAACGAACTGAAATTTCCCTTTGGGAAATCTGATGGCAGAAAAAAATTAAGGTTCTGACAGTTTACATTAAAAAAAGAAGGAGAGTCCACCAACATGTCTGGGGCTCAAGAGAAACCAACAGAAGAGGGAAAGCAGAAGTATAAGACAGTAAGAGTTTGCAAATTGTCGATCATTCTTAAGAATCTTGAGAAAGGAAAGTCCAATGTTTCAGTTTAAAAAGATGCAGGATGAGTAGACAGAAAATAAGAGCACAGAGCAGAAAGAGATACTTAGATATAATGAGACTAGTAGCAATAAATTTAAAACTGATTTTTGAAAACTGAGTTTATCAGTGGAAGGACCGCAGTGCAAGAGCTTTCAAAAGACAAAGATTAAGATTAAACATTACTGAAGGAAAAGAAAGAAGTCAAAAAACCTAATAAGAAAATCAAGTTAATATATAACAAAAAAACCTATGGCATCAGGATACCTGAAGAGGTGTGGGATGAAACAATAATGAATTACCAAAATAAAGACCAGGTCCTGGGGTACTGGGTTGAAAAAGATATGTTAATTTAGATATCAACTTCTGTTCAGGCTAAGTTTCTGCACTCAATTAAGTAATTTCCAGATGTATGACAGGACTGAACATAAAGTTCTGAGGTAAGAGATCATGCAGATCCCATTTCTTAAATCACCATCCTGCCAAACAGCACAAATGTTACCGTTAGACAAACAGTGCTTAACAGTTAACTTCACAGGTCTGGTTGTAAAACCAAACTACACAATCAGACAGATTTTTCTCTTGCAGCCAAGTGCAATCTTATTTTAAAATATATCCTAACAACTTAACATCTGCCCAGAAGTTATGAGCATGGCCCTAAAAAATGCTAACCTGATCATTACCAGGATTTGGCCTAGGCAGGGAAGCCCCATATCCAATCTCCAGGAATACCAACTTGGTATTCCTGAAGAATGGCTGCATACAGGGATTGGGGGGGACACAATGTCCTCATTCAGACCAACATCACACTACTGATATTGCTAACAATAATGACCATAATAACAGCTCCTGTTTATCAAGTACTTACTGTGTGCCAGGCACTGAACAGGCAGTTTCTAAACATTATCTCTAATTGTCACCCCCCCCATCTGCAAAATGGGGTATTATCAACCATACTTTACAAATGAGGTAACAAAGGCTCAGAAAGGTTATGTAATTTCAATTTGCCCATGGCTACACAGATAAGGAGCTGCAGAGTTGCCATTTGAAACCAGTTCTTTTA
>NW_021889936.1:0-651 GCF_006229205.1 Suricata suricatta
CCCCCCCCTCCAACCGTTTTGGTCTTGGTTCTGTCACCAGCACCACGTGCCAAGAGAACCAGAAGAGTCACGACCATGCATGGGGTGACGGGCATGCGGACACCGACTGTGGACCCTCCAGTGGCCACAGAACTGCTCCAGGCGGTCTCATGCAATCCAGGAGTCGTGGAGGGGAGCTCACCGCCTCGGCCACGCTGTACACTCAGAAAGGCCCCTGTCCCTGGGTTAGGCCTGCCCCAGCCTCTGTGCGCTCAGTCTTGCGGGCACAGGGACGCTGTGGGAGACACTTGCACATCCACCTCTGGAGAACCCTAAAGGATGCTACCAGCAGCCCCAGCCTCCTCACCGCCAAAGTCCTGGGCCCAGCAGGAGATTTGTCCATCAATGCCCTGGGGATTCTGAAGGGCCACTGCCTCAACTCCAGCCCTTCTCAGACACCGTCTAAGGCAGTCCTGGCCATCCAGGGACCCATCCAGTGCCCAAACAGCAGCCCTCCAGGGACACACTGGGCCTCATACATATCCACAGGCCCTTTGCACCCTGTAGTCCCAGGGCCTCCCCAGTCACAAGGCATTCAGCGTGGTTCCAACACGGTCTCAGGTGCCGTGAGGATGGATCCATGTCATTATACACCTGTAATGTACACAGTGG
>NW_021889937.1:0-651 GCF_006229205.1 Suricata suricatta
TGGGACATTATGCAACCATAAAAAAAATGAGATTGTGCCATTTGTGGCAATCGAATAGACTTAGAAGGTATTATGCTAAGTGAAATAAGTCAGAGAAAGATAAACAACATATATGGAATCATTAAAAACAAAACGAATGAACAAACAAAGCAGAAACAGATCCATAAATACAGAGATCAAACTGGCGGTTGCCAGACAGATAAGGAGTAGGGGGATGGGCAAAAAGGGATGAAGAGGAGTGGAGGCACAGGTGTCTAGTTATAGAATGAATAAATCACAGGGATAAAAGATACAGCAAAGGGATTATAGTCAGTGATATTGTAATAGAGTTCTCTGGTGACAGATGGTAGCTACAGTTGTGGTCAGCACAGCATAGTTAGTTCTCAATTTGCTATGTTGTACACCTAAAACTATTGTAACAGTGTCAACTATACTTCAATAAAAAATACCTTTTATATTTATCCTTATATTGCCATATGTTCTTCAAAGTTTTGTGTAAATGCAGATTCCCTTCTATTATCATTTTCTTTCTGACTGAAGGAATTCCTTTGATATTTCTGCTGGTGATTAATTCATTTAGTTTTTCTTTTTAAAAAAATTTTAACGTTTATTTATTTTTGAAAAGAGAGAGAGTGTGTGAGCAGTGGAGGG
>NW_021889938.1:0-651 GCF_006229205.1 Suricata suricatta
ATTTCCCCTCCCTGGGAATGGAAACAGTTTGACCTTGGACTCACCCGATGTTCAGAATTGCAACATAGACTTAGAGTTGCCTGGCTTCTCTCTGTCTCCTCGTCATCTCCAGGGAGAAATTTCAGGATCTGCCATTACCCACCGAGGCCCAGCCGGCGGGTGCAAACCAAAGGGGAAGAGGCCCAGCGTGAAATTGCCGTCCCATCTGCTAGGGTCTCCAAGAGGGGGAACCCCTTAGAAGCCAAGGTGTCTTTCTGAGTTTCCATGCACGGAAAAACGTGGTGGGAGACGCTGCTACTGTGAATCAAGAGAAGTTGTGATTGGACGGAGACCTACAGGCTGGTGGATTCTGTTTCCATGACTTCCTGGTTTGATTCAGATATCAAACTGAGCCAAAAACAAAGCAAAACAAAACAAACAAACAAAAAGCAACCAGAAAAACTCAGTCTCATACGGACTAAATCTTCCATATACTTGGATCGACGTAAGTAAATAAATGCATAACTAGAAATGATAAGCTTATACATTTTGCAAAAAAAAATGAGATTCCAGCCTTTGGTCCCATAGGACTATCCTGAAGGTTTGCAGAGAATGTCTGGTACATTTAATCAATGTATTTGCTCTGTAATAAATATTCTTGCCCTTAAAAAA
>NW_021889939.1:0-651 GCF_006229205.1 Suricata suricatta
ATCCAGCTGTCTTCTGTTAATCCACATGTTGAGGAGAGCTACAAAAATGGAAGGCAATGTTTTTTTATTTAAAAAGGATGTTTTTGACAGCGCCTGGCTGTCTCAATTAGTCTCAATTAGTAAAGCATGTGACTCTTGATCTCAGGGTTGTGGTTTGAGCCTCATGTTGGGTGTAGGGATTACTTTTAAAAAAATAACACGTTTTAAAAATAAAATAAAATCTTTTAAAAGATAAAAAGGATGTTATTTATGTTAACACATAGTGAGTTTATTACTGTTATTCATTATTTTCAGTTTATTTTAGAGAGAGAAAAAGCAGGAGGGGGGCAGAGAGAGGGGGGAGTACAGAGAGAGAATCCCAAGCAGGTTTCCACTCTGTCAGCATGGAGCCCAAGTGGGGCTCGAACTCACAAACCATGAGATCATGACTTGAGCTGAAGTTGGATGCGTAACCAACTGAGCCACCCAGGCGCCCTTATTACTATTACTTTAGATGAATGAGTAGAGGGGCGTCCGGCTGGCTCAGTCGTGTAACTCTTGATCCCAGGGTCATTATGGGCCCAGCACGCTTCCCACTCACTCTGCTCCTCTGCTTCACAACCCCGGAGTCGTCAGTGTGAGCCCCACAGTGGGCATGGAGCCTACTTAAAA
>NW_021889940.1:0-651 GCF_006229205.1 Suricata suricatta
CTGATGCTTTTTCAATTTCAGCGATAAATTTTATTACAATTGTTCTAAATTCTTGTTCAGTTATGTTGCTTATGTCTGTTTTGAGTAATTCTGTGGCTGTGACTTCTTCCTAGAATTTCTTTAGCAGATAGTTCTTTCATTTTCTCTTTTTGGCTTGCTTTCTGTCTCCTGTCAGTTTTAAAAGCTCGTATGCACAGTTTACCTTTTAGTATTGCTGTATTAAAGGAGGCTCATTGACTGTCCAGGGCCTGTCATTTCAAGAAGTGTTCTTTTAATAGTGTCTCTCGGTTTTTCTAGTTGTGCATTTGATTATTTTATTTCCCTATTCAGCAATATTTGGGACTCTCCACCATGTGTACTCTGGCTTGTTTCTTGAGGTAGCCCTGAAAAGGAAAAGAGATAAACACACAGGGACCAAAAGCATGCAAATGCACAGACAAATCAAACAAACAGGCAAACCAAAAGAAGAAAGGAAGAAAAGGAAAGGAAAGGAAAAGAAGGAAAGGAAAGGATAAAAGGGGGGCAGAGACAACAAAAGACAATTGACAGTCTAAAAGTCTACAACCATCTGAGGGAGAAATAAGAATGAGATAACAGAACATATATCTGGATCCAAGAGAAAAAAAGAAGAAAATAAAAAGAAAAAAAAAA
>NW_021889941.1:0-651 GCF_006229205.1 Suricata suricatta
TTAATTGTGGGCAGCACAGAGCACCCTTCTTCTAAGGAGTACAAGACAGGATTTGGGGAAAATGCATAATTTACAGTGAAGAAATTGAGAAACCACCTCAGACAGGTGATTGAGGTTAAAATAAGCAGAAATAAATCATTTAGATGGTGTGTTCTTTTGATATGTTGGGATGACCGTGGCACTTGACCTCTGTGGTCTTCCTCTCAACCCATATAACTAGTCCAACCATGAGGGGAAAATATCAGACAAATACCGGTTGAGGAATATTCTACAAAATACTTGACCAGTCATTCTCAAGACTATCCAAGTTATTAAAAACAAACCAAAACAAAACAAAAAATCTGAGAAACTATCACAGCCATGAAAAACCTAAAGAGACATGATAATTACATGTAATGTGCTATGGAAGTATGAGATCCTAGAAAGGAAAAAGAGCATTAGGCAAACATTTGAAAATCTTAAATGTGAACTTTAATAAAAAGGTATAAATATTATCACTAATTATGACAAATGCACCAAACTAATAGATGTTATTAGTATGGTAGGGTATGGAGTACATGGGAACATTCTGTATTACCTTAGCAATTTTATTTAATTCTATTAAAAATAATGTTTATTTATTTTTGAGGACAGAGAGACAGACAAACAGAG
>NW_021889942.1:0-651 GCF_006229205.1 Suricata suricatta
CTAGAAATATATCCCTTCAATAGAGAAAGCAAAAGTTGGTAGGGATATAAGAACAGACATACCCAATCATAGTGAAATATTTTAATATGCCCTTTTTAGTAGCAAATAAGACAAACTATTCAGAAAGATACAGAAGATTTGAACAAGACTAACAAACCACATGACTTACTTATTTAGAACAGAGCAAACAGCAATCAACTGAAGAATATGCATACTTTTTCAAGAATGCAAACATGCTTCACAGTAACACAACATATTCTGGGTCATAATGCAAATTTCAATAATTTTAAAGAACTGTTGTCATAGAAAACTTTTTCTCTATTGAAATCTAACAAGGAAATCTCAGAGGAGTAGGCAACTATTACAGTTGGAAATAAAGACAGTTATAAGTAATTCTTGGGTCAGAAGTGGACTATTTGAAATGAGAAAACACTCTCAACTGAGAGATAATGAAAGTAATCCATGCCCCAAAAAATGTTAATACAATAAAAGCATTTCTTTGATGAAAGTGTAGGGGCACCTGGGTGGCTCCGTCGGTTAAGTGGCCGAATTCGGCTCAAGTCAGGATCTCTCACAGCTCATGAGTTCGAGCCCTGCATGGGCTCTGTGCTGACCGCTCAGAGCCTGGAGCCTGATTTGGATTCTGTGTCA
>NW_021889943.1:0-651 GCF_006229205.1 Suricata suricatta
AAAAAAAAAAAAAAAGAAAGAAACACATTACATCTATTTTACACTGAGATTGACCTGTTTGCAGGGACTAAAGTAGACAATACAAGAGAATGAGGTTTTCCTCCAAATACATAGCTCAGTTGTCCTTGCCTCAACCCTCATGATCCTTCCAAGTCACACAAAAGGCACCAAATGCAGGACAATAAAAGCAATAGGCAAGAGTAATTCCATGCATCCCATCATTATCTACTTATGTCATCCTCATTGTGATCATGGTGGTTTTGAAGATATTCACTTCATATCTGTGTGCTTTGTTGTTTGTTTCTCCCAGAATCCCTCACACTTTCAGCAATAATTAATAACCCATTAGCATGTTTAGTACCCCTCATCATTATTTATTAATCTAGCATTAAAAGTGATGAACCATCCTGGGGAAAATGACAGCAAGGTCCCTCTCGGGGGCAATCACTGGGCCCTGTGATGTGAGAGGCACATGCTCTGCCTCCCCAGTGCCCTGGTGTCTTTCTCACAATGTACCAAGTCGAGCTTTGAGAACTGCATCTGAGAAGTCATGGAAGACTTGTTTCAAGCAACTTGGCCTGTACTCCAGGAAGACACTGCCGATTTAGGTCACAGCCTGAAATTTTCAAATGATTAATCCTCACCATATTC
>NW_021889944.1:0-651 GCF_006229205.1 Suricata suricatta
CATTTACCCACGTCCCTGCCTTTGTACCATGTGCCTACCTTCAACATTCAGCTTCTTAAACAAGGAAAACCCCTTCACTTTTGCTACTTGACACTTTAGGTAGCCTTGAGTCTCACTATTCAAGGATATCACTCCAGCAATTCTTCTGTTTCATCCATCTATTCTTTTGTGACGTATCAATCCCCTCAGCATACAACCTCCGCTGTTTTTCTCATCTTAAAAAAAAACCTCTGCCTTGACATCTTACCACTCTTTAGCTTTAGCTCCATTTCTGTGTTGTTCTTCATAGCAAAACCCCAAAGAATTGGTGATATTCAATGCCACAATTTCACTTCAATTCTCATTCTACTCTGGTCTGGTCCCTGCTTCTCCTTCCTCCCACAAACCACCAAAACCACTCACATCAAGGCCACTGATGATGTCTGTAGTTCCAAATCCAATGGTGACCTCTCAGTTCTCGCCTCCTTTGTCTCTAAAAAAAAATTAACAATGTAGGTGACTTCCTCCTCCTTGAGGATCTTCTTCACCAGGCTCTTCAGACGCCATATGTTTCTGGATTTCTTCTAGTTTGCTGGCCACTCCTTATTCTCCTGGTTCTATTCATTTCTCTGATCTCTAAACACTGAAGAACATCACCTCCACCTTCAGACA
>NW_021889945.1:0-651 GCF_006229205.1 Suricata suricatta
GTATTGGTTAATATACGTAATCCAAAGACATTAAGAAAACTCATGATTCTTTGCTCAATTTCTGTACCTACTCAGTATGCAAAACCCAAATCCACTGACTAAAGGAGAAGCTGGATTATTATGAGGAAGGTCCTTGCAATCACTTCAGTGACACACAGCACTTATTTCGACCTACAATGGGAAAGAGGAATACCTAAATCTTTCAAAGGCTATATACAAAGAGAGTCTAAGTCGACACTGATACGTGGGCCCCAACTGCACCATGAGTGACCTACTCCCCCACAGCATGTTAATATAGAAGTAGTAGTGCTGGGTTACAAAGGCATGCATGGCCCAATGGGAAAACAACCCATCAGTCAGAGGACCACAGCCAGTCCCAAACTAACACCTACTGGCAGTGTGATACTGAGAAGTGACCTCTCTTTGCCTCTGTTTCTTTATCTGCAAAATAAAGATCCCTGCCTGGCCTATCTTACAGAATTTTTGAGACATCAGATGACATAGTAAACATGAAAATATTTTGTAATTGCCAAGTTCAGTCCAAATGCAACTCATTATAATTAGTATCTCCCATTGTGTTACCTGTCCTGGTAATAAAACTGAAGGTTTTTTGTTGATATATTATCTATTGAATGCTATTTAATATAACTT
>NW_021889946.1:0-1423 GCF_006229205.1 Suricata suricatta
AGGCACAAGTGCAGGCCACACTGGGTGAAGATGTTAGTTGTAAACCACAAAGGAAATAATTCCAAAATATATAGTTTAAAAAAAAGAAAGAAATGTACACAGTACACTAAAAAATATCTAGATGACATAAAAGAAGACAGTAATGGAGGAACCCAGGAACAGACATAAGACATATGGGAAACAAAGAGCAAAGTTGCAAAGATCCTGCCCATATCGGTAATTACACTGAATGTAAACAAACACTCTAATCATAAGGCAGAGATTAGCAGAATGGATTTTTATTTTTTGAGAGCGAGCGAGAGAGCGCGTGTGCACGAGCTGGGGAGGGGCAGAGGGAGAGACAGACTCTTCAGTAGCCTCCATGCCCAGTCCAGGGCTCAGCCTCACCACTGTGAGATCATGACAAGCCAAAATCAAGCGTCAGTCATTTGGCTGAATGACCCACCCAGATACCCCAACTGAATGGATTTTTTAAATGACCAAACTATGTGCTATTTAAAAAGCACAATTTAGATTCAATGACACAAATGGACTGAAAGCAAACTGACTGTAAGAAGACATGCCAAGCAGGCAATGAGAAAGAATGAAATCTGGCCATTTGTAGCAAAGTGGATGGACCTCGAGGGTGTCATGCTAAGTGAAACAAGTCAGGCGGAGAAGGACAGATACCCTATGTTTGCACTCATAGGTCTAACAGGAGACCAGGAGAAACCTAATGGAGGACCAGGGGGAGGGGAAGAGGGAAAGAGAGTTGGGGAGAGAGAGGGACGCAAAACTTGAGAGACTATTGAATACTGAAAACGAACTGAGAGTTGAAGGGGGAGGGGGGAAAGGGGTGGTGGTGATGGAGGAGGGCACTTGTGGGGAAGAGCACTGGGTGTTGTATGGAAACCAATTTGACAATAAACTACTTAAAAAAAAAAAAAAAGACATGCCATGCAAAAAGTAACCATACAGAGTTGAAACGGCTCCTGAATGTGAGACAGAATAGGCTTCTAGACCAAAAAACCTGTTACTTGTGACAAAAAGATATCTTATAATGATAAAAAGCTTAATTCAGCAGAGACATAACAATTATAAATATATATGTACCTAACAACAGAATCCCAAAACTAAAACTGACAGAACTGAGAGAGAAAGATACAATTCAACCGTAACCACTGGAAACGTCAATATTCCAGTTTCAATAATTAACAACAAAAAAATTAGCAAGATGTATAAGAAATGAACAACTCTGTGAACTAACTTGACCTAAAGTCATCTATATAACAGTCTGCTCAACAAAAGCATAAATCACATTTGTTTAAACATTCTCCGTGATAGACAATATAGTTGGTCAGAAAACAAGTCTAAATGGATTTAAGATCACTAAATCATATAGTTTGTTCTCCAACCATAATAGAGTTAAAATAGAAATCAACAA
>NW_021889947.1:0-651 GCF_006229205.1 Suricata suricatta
TGATTTTTAAAATTAGTTTTAGGAGTTCTTAAAATTCTAGAAACCAATCCCTTGTTGGTGATGTACTTTCCTTTTACTTTATTTGTGGTATCATATGTTCTTCCAAAATTTTATTTATTTGTTTATTTATTTATTTATTTATGAAAGAGACTGAATGTGAGTGGGGGAAAAGGGCAGAGGTAGAGAGAGAGAGAGAGAGCCAAGCAGGCTTCATGCTCAGTGTGGAGCCTGATGCAGGGCTCGATCCATGACCCTAGGATCATGACCTGAGCTGAAATCAAGAGTTGGATGCTCAACCAACCAAGCCACCCAGGTGTCCCCCGCCCCTGTCAAAGTTTTAAATTTTAATGTAGAAAACTATCGATTTTTCTCATTTTGGTTTGTGCTTTTTAGTCTTGTTTGAGAATCTCACTCTCTTGATGTTATAAAGTTGTTTTGTAATATTTTTTTCCGAAAGTTTGCACTTTATTTTAAACTTGAGCTCTTCAATTTATTTGAAATTCATGTAAGTGGCATGCCTGTGGGATTAAATTTTATTTTAATTTTCATATGGCCAGTTGTACAGCACTCCTTATTGATGAAAGCATTTCTCCACTGATTTGTGATGTCAGCGTTGTCCTATGCCTTTATGTGAGGGGGTGCTTTGGGGGC
>NW_021889948.1:0-651 GCF_006229205.1 Suricata suricatta
ATATTCTTCCCGAAGAGGTGTAAGTTTTATTTTCACCTTCACGCCTTTGGACTCTTCCCCTAGGACTGCCTATGTCACAACTCTGTCCTGTGGCTTCAGCCTCCCGCTTCACTTTGTCTGGCTTTTCAGGGCAGAGCTGAGTCTGACACTGGAGGATCGAGTCATTTTATTTATTTATTTGTTGTATTTTTATTTTTTTAAAAAGATTTTTATTTTTAAGTACTCTCTGCATCCAATGTGGGGCTCGAACTCACTACCGTGAGCTCAAGAGTCACACGCTCCCCCTGCGCCAGCCGGGTGCCCCGAGGATGGGATCATTTTAGATGCTTGAGTCCGTGATTGCAAATTCTAAGCCAACTCTACCCTCAATCCTGTACCCTTGTGGGTACTCAACCTTACCAGTGCAAGTTGTGCCGAAAGGTAGTCTGGGACAGGACAGCAGGAGGACTGGCCAGCTTCTGTGCCCGTCCTCAAAACTTAGACTTCCTTCCCAGCAGAAGAACATAGGTGTTTATTTGTTGCTTCTCTGACTGTTGCCTGAGCTGGAACCTCTTCCTGCCTTAAGCTGGTTAAACAGGACACCTGAGGGCCGGCACTTCAACTTCTTTGGTCTCCTCCAACCCCCCACCTCCGCAACCCATACCCCTGGGC
>NW_021889949.1:0-651 GCF_006229205.1 Suricata suricatta
TTAAGAGTTAAAATATCTGCCCTCTATTGAATTCTTTTATATATGTGCTGTACCTCCTAAGTTAACTAAATTTATTAACATAAAGTGGATTGCTAAGCTACACTAAGTATAAAATGTCCAAATATTTTTATTCTTGTGAAAAAAAATTTTCTATGTATGCTATACATATTATTTGTTTCTTATTTATTTGCCTTCAAGGTGGCCCAAAGAACTGAAACAAGTTTCTGTTTGAACATGTTTAGTCGTGTAATATTTTTGTACCATATGAAATTCAGATGAAATAAAATGTTTTAAAAATAAAGGAGCACAACTTTCAATGAATTATTTCAGTGAAATATTTAAATTTAGTAATCAACTGTTATTTTTTAATTTTTTTAACATTTTTATTTAGTTTTAAGGGACAGAGTGCTAGTGGGGGAGGAGCAGAGAGAGGGAGATGCAGAATCTGAAGCAGGCTCCAGGCTCAGAGCTGTCAGCACAGAGCTGGACCCATGAACCATGAGATCATGAGATGAAGTTGGACACTTAACCAACTGAGCCACTCAGGCACCCCTCAACTATTACAGTTTTAAAATTCAGAAGCCTGAGAGCAGGCTCCCTGGGTGCTGAAACCATCTTCTGCCCCCACTCTACTATCATATGGCATTTATA
>NW_021889950.1:0-651 GCF_006229205.1 Suricata suricatta
ACCAGGTAAATGGAGGCACATATGGTGTCATTTGCATATAAAAGAAAGTATGACTAGTTTCTCGGGATCTGTCAACATCAGAAACACACGTCTCCATAAATCGAGCAGTTCCGCTTCTTGGAATGTAGCCCACAGAAATGTTTAGGTGTGTGTGGAATAACATATGTTCAAGATGTTCATTACAGTGTTGTTTGTGGAGCAATCTGAACATCCATCAAGAAGGGAGAAGCTGAATTACAGATGAGTGCCATGCGCTCATGTGGCTGTGAAAAAGATGAGAAAAATTTGTATGTGCTAACATGGAAATATCTCCCAAACATACTGAGTTTATTAAACTATTGATCTTTCTTTATATGCAGAATTATATATAATATATAACTACACATATAGCTCCACATAACTAGACATATATATATATATGTGTGCATACATATGATGGGCATGTGACTTCATTTGTATACAGTAAATATGCCCCCCAAAGGAAGACATCTGGATTCATAGACTGGCTGCTGGTAACTGACTGATCATAAAAAGCCACTGTCTGTGGTCAGGGTCATAATCACAACATTTGACCACCCACAGGGCATGGGCATGACTTACCGAATGGATGTTGGGGCACATCCTGAAGCACCGACCCTTCCTGTGTCAAGG
>NW_021889951.1:0-651 GCF_006229205.1 Suricata suricatta
CTCTACAAGTCAGATTATATTCTGATTTCTGCTTCATTCTGCTGTCCATTATGGAACTATGACCACCTTGACTTTGGCAGTGGAGGATTATCCCTTGGCTCCCACCGCACAGGGATCCTCAACGCACTTAGGCTTCCCAATTTAATGACAGCAGTCCCCACTGTCAGTTCTGGCCTGTAGAGAGGAATGATCACTTAGGTCTTCAAGGATCCTGGGGCTCCCCTCACGTATTTATTTCTGTAGTCCAGCCAAAGTGACACATAAAACAAACCATCATAATCATTAATATTTTCTCCTAACACATTCACCACATGCAAGACTTCTCCCACAAATTGTAATGAACAAAATCCTTGCTTGATGGCTTGGTAGCTAAACATAAAATACATATTGACAGGAAGGAAGTTTTTCAACCCAAGTATTCATTACTAGTAAACTCTTCTATCTCTGAACAGTCTCAGCTTGAGTAACAGCAGTAAAAAATTATGTGAGGTATAACAGAGGCACAGTCATAAGAATACTGGTGTAGGAATTAGCAGCAAAGGAGATTTTATTTCTATGGCTCAATTTTTTTCTCTTCTGCGAAATAATTTTCTATCTACTTCAACAGGGCAGTTCTAATAATCAAATAAAGTTAATAAATGAGAGAGATTA
>NW_021889952.1:0-651 GCF_006229205.1 Suricata suricatta
CAAAGATATTTTGGCATCCACCAAAAATCCATAGAACTGTACAACACAAAGACCAAACATTAACATACACAAGTCTTTAAAAATTTTTTAATGTTTATTTTTGAGAGAGAGACAGAGTGTGAGTGGGGGAGGGGCAGAGAAGGAGAGGGAGACACAGAATCCGAAGCAGGCTCCAGGCTCTGAGGTGTCAGCACGGAGCCCAACATGAGCCTCAAACTCACAAACTGTGAGATCATAACCTGAGCTGAAGTCTGATGCTTAACCAACTGAGCCACCCAGGTGCACCAACATCTACAAGTTTTAAACATTAGTTAGCCGGTCAGAGTGTTTCAGGAAGGAATAGGGAATATGACAAAAGATTCTGTGTTATAACTGTATGAAACAACCTCACTGAAGGGGGTGGAAGGAAAAGGTCTTTACCTAAATACATTTGGTAATGAGTAGAGTCTAAGGCAAAAGGACTTATACACAAATACCGTGCTTACTTTGCAAGATATCTGTGTACAGTTGAGAAAGTGTACTTCCCACGGGGATATGGGGTAACGGCTCTGAAACCACCATGCATGGGGCAGAGGAATAGAACAATTAATAAGTGAGTAGCAGGTGGTAGGAGCCAGGTTTCTCGCTGCTGGAGTCCCAGCATAGGCTACA
>NW_021889953.1:0-651 GCF_006229205.1 Suricata suricatta
CACACCCACACACGTGGACGCGTTCACATTCACCTTCATATGCACCGTAGTCCCTAACGGAGCTGTCTTCAGAGTGGTGGCACCTGTTCTACGGCCCTGGGGGGCAGAGCTCAGGGCACCACCACCCGCTGATATCCATGAATGTCTACAACAGAGGCCAACAAAGTTGTTTTGTACGAGGTCAGGGAGTAAAGGTTTTAGGTTGTGTGGGCCCGAAGGTTTCTGACGCAACTTCTCAGCTCTGCCACGGTAGCATGAGAAGCAGCCCAAGACAATGTTTAAAACGAACGTCCCAATAAAGCTTTATTTACAAAACAGGAGGCGGGCTGTGATTTGCCCACCCACTGCCGGCTTAGACCAGGCCACAATGAAGGGCCTCAGGAGGATGGGTAATTAAAGCACACACACCTCCCCCAGTGAAAGGCAGACTTCATTTTCAGTGGTCCACTCTATTCTATTTTAATAAATGTTTCTGCTTTAATGGGCATTGTCTAATAAAATAATGACTACAGATAATTAGATTAGGTGAAATTCCCATTCCTCCCCAGATAAGCTTTATGCAATAGCCAGTTCCACCTGGCCTCTGGCTCCCGTTGCAGAGAGAGATCCAGAACAGAAGTTGCACAGACATGTCAAAGCAAGGTACGAAAG
>NW_021889954.1:0-651 GCF_006229205.1 Suricata suricatta
GCTCAGCTACTATGGAGAGCACTACTCAGTTTTTTAGCCTAGCTCTGTCCCCTCTCACCTTTACTACCAAGGCGAGTAAAGACTATCCGAGCTCTTCAACCGTGCTGTCCTTATCGCTTTTACTAGATCGGTGTTCCGAAAACATGGCGCGGAACGTTCGCAGCTCCCCATTCATTCTGCGTTTACCGAGTGCTCACTTTATCCAAAGCAGTGTTACCCGTTCCAGGATGCAGAAGTGATCAAGGTCTGGTTATGGTCTAGTAGGGGGAGGAGTTGTACCCACAATTTTAGTACAAAGTGGTAATTACTGAATGAATACATGAAGAACGGTTTGGAAAGAATGAGGGACATTCAGCGGAAAGAAAATGTATTTCTAGATGGAGACGTCACTGTTTGGCTTTAAAGAACAGGCAGAATTTCAACAGTGTAAGGAGATGGGGGAGGAAGAGTATTCCTAGGATAAAGAGCCAGGAGCAATCTTTAGAAGGTAAAGAGAAGGGGGCTAGAGGGCCTTCACGTGGTCTGGTTCCCCAGCGACGAGGGAGGAGGAAAGGGGAACAGCAGAAAATAAAGTTCGAGTTTTGAATACAAGTTCACAAATTAAGCCCTTAAACCGGGAGCCCGTGAAGATTTCTGATCACAGTGGAAGCG
>NW_021889955.1:0-651 GCF_006229205.1 Suricata suricatta
TATCCAACATCCTACTTCCTCTGAGCTCAGAGAAGAGCGTGGTCAGTATGGGCTGAAATGGACAGGGAAGTCTGTCATGGGATGAGACCTGAGTTGTGCCTTACAAAACAGGTAGGACTTGAATTATAACAGCCTGGAGGATGGGGCGGGAGAGTGGGTGCTGGGGAGGCACTGTGAGCAGAAGTGAAAGAAATAAAAAGAGGAGTAAAAAGAATTGGAGTCACATTAAAGGAAATCTTACAAACTAGGTCAAGAAGTTTGGAACTTTTCCTCAGAGGAAACCAATAGAGGATCTGAGTTTTGGTTTTCTTTTTTAGCTGGGATCATAGAATTTGAAGAAAACAATATACTGGAAGGACTGAACCTATTAATAATGTCAAGCACAGGACAGACTGAAGCAATGCAGACCAAAGAAAGGAGATGAGCAGAAGGTTATTGCAATAACCTATTGGGCCTTGACCCAGGGATGTGGAGTTTAAACAGAAATGAGTACAGGTCCTCTGCCAAAATTAGATAGATTTTAAACAGAAGGATGGACAAGACCCGGCAAGTGACCAGAATTATAGGACAAACAATAGAAGATCCAAAGTGGCTCAGAGATCCTAAGGCTAGGTAAGCTGGGTATTAGTAGGGTTACAGAATTTTTTTTTT
>NW_021889956.1:0-651 GCF_006229205.1 Suricata suricatta
TCTAAAGGCAAAAGGTTGGCTGGAGTGGCATATGGTGGCAGGCAAAAACAGAGTGCTGTGGAGGGAGTGAGCTGTACTACCACAGTTATGGGTAAACAGTGAATGAGTACTGAGGAAGAGAGCCAGAACTTAGGTGTCCTGGGAGGAAGCTTGTTCAAGAAGACTGCTTGGAGGGCTCAGGTGACATTAACAGAAGGAAGCTGGAAGGCCACTGAAAATCAGGTGTTAGGGGACAGTCATTTGCAGCTGTCAAGGGAGCTTGGATCAAATCACTTTCTCGCTTAAAATACTTCAGTGGCTTCCAGCTATAGTTTGAGTGAAATCTAGACTCTTCACATTTGTGATTTGACCGTTTCTATGTCCACAGTCTTATACCACTCTCCACTTCTTTCTCAAATGATCGGCCACACAGGCCTTCTTTCAGTTCTTATCACATATTCTTTCTTGCCTCAAAATGTTAGTGTAGACTGTGCCTTATGCCAGAACTGGTTTTTTTCTCTTTCATTTTCTAGTCCTCCTACTTCTCATCCTTGACATCTTAGCTAAAACCTCTGTCCCTCACAGAGACTTCTGTTGACCCTTCATTTTAACATAAGTTTCTGTAATAGCTTGAGTTGAGTAAAGCAGCAAATGACATAAAACTCAGAATAA
>NW_021889957.1:0-1423 GCF_006229205.1 Suricata suricatta
GGTTACAACTTGTTTCCTTGTGATGAGAACTTTTAAGATCTATCCACTTAACAACTTTGAAATAGACAACGTAGTATTGTTCACTGTAGTCGCAATGCTGTAGATTACATCCTCAGAGTCCTTTATCTTATAACTGAAAGTGTGTGCCTTTTGAAGACCTTCAGCTGTCCCCCCGGTGCCCCGGTCTCCGCTTCTGCTCCAGCTTCTGGCAGTCACCAATCTATGTTCTGTAGTTCTGTGACCTCTGTGTTTTAAAGATTGACCCTATAAGTTAGATCATACGGTATTAGTTTTTTCTGTCTGACGTATTTCACTTGGCATAATGCCCTCAGATGTCATCTATGTTGCAGCAAATGGCAGGATTTTCTTCTCTTTTAAGGCTGAATAATATTCCACTGTATATGTACATTATATTTTGTTGACCCATTCATCCGTTGATGGACACAAGTTGTTTTCATATCTTGGCTATTGTAAATAATGCTGCAATGAACAGGGGGGTGCAGGTGTCTTATTGAGTTAATGTTTTTGTTTCCTTTGGATAAATACTCAGAAGTGGAACTGCCGGATAGTATGGTAGCTCTATTTTTAATTTTTTGAGGAGCCACCATAGTGTTTTCTACTGTGGCTGCTCCTGTGTACATTCCCATCAACCATGCACAAGTGTTTTATTTTCTTTACATCCTTGCCAGGACTTACTATTTCTTGTTTTTTAAAAATTTTTTTAATAATACTTACGTTTGAGAGACAGAGACAGATCATGAGCAGGGGAGGGGGAGAGAGAGAGGGACACACAGAATCTGAAGCAAGCTCCAGGCTCTGAGCTGTCAGCACAGAGCCTGACATGGGGCTTGAACTCAGGAACAGTGAGATCAGGACCTGAGCTGAAGTCAGACGCTCAACCGACTGAGCCACCCAGGCACCCCTCTTGTTGTTTTTATAATAGGCATTCGAATGGGTGTGAGGTGATTTCTCTTCGCGATTTGATTTTGTATTTCCCAGACAATTAGTGATGTTGAACATGTTTTCATGTATGTGTTGGACAAATGTTTGTTGTCTTGGGGAAAATGTCCATTCAGATTTCCTGCTTATTTTAATTGTATTATTTTTGCTAGTGAGTTATGTGAATTCTTCATAGATTTTGGATATGAACCCTTATCAGTTACATGATTTGCACTCATTTTCTCCCATTCAGTAGGATGCCTTTTCATTTGGTTGATGGTTTCTTTAGCTTCTTAATACGGATGCTTAAGATTCATTTTCAATTATTTTTCTTTTCTAATCCATGTTTATAGGTTTACATATTTTCCTGTAAGTAATGGTTAGCTGAATCCTACAGGTGTTTATATATAGTATTGTCATTACTGACCAGGTATGTTCCCATCATGAGTTTTTCTTAATTTCCAAACATATGATGATCTAGTTA
>NW_021889958.1:0-651 GCF_006229205.1 Suricata suricatta
CCGGACGAAGCGCGAGGGCCGTGCTCGGACGGACGCCCGGGATTCACCGGCTCAGCTGTGAGGGCGAGGCAGGAACGTGCCCGCGTATCCTGCGGATCCCCCGTCCAGTGTCCGCTCGCTCCCGTACAGGCACGGGGCGTGGACCGCGGAGCGCACGGTGAGCCCGTCGTGGCCTCCACACTCACGCACCGTCGGTTTTGAAACCTCGCACTCTTTCAGGCCAGCGTCCAGCTGAGGGCGCGGGGCAGGTGAGCCGCTGACAGGCCACTGTCCCGTGTGGGTCAGCAAACCACTCTGGCCCCAGACCCCCGGGATACGTCCATCTCGTCCTGCCCGCCTCCCCTGCCAAGTTGCAAGGACTAGACCCTGGCGGGCTTCCTGGAGGCGGCAGGCCTACTGCCCACCCGTCCCTGCTGTTTTCCCGTCACGCTAATGGAAGCAAGAGAAGTGAGTGACAGCCACACTCTGAACACAGACCAGGGAGCCACTGGTTCCGTGAAGAGCTCTGTGTGAAACTCTTACTTGGTTTTTCACAGTCTGAGTTGAGAAGGGGCGCCCGGCCAGCTCGGTCAGTGGGACGTGTGGCTCGTGATCTCGGGGTTGTGAGTTCGAGCCCCTCGTTGGGTAGAAATTACTTAAAAGAAATAAAAA
>NW_021889959.1:0-651 GCF_006229205.1 Suricata suricatta
TCGTTAGCATGATGTTTATTTTATGCATTTGCAGACTTCTTATCACCTGAATTATAGTTTATAAATATTAATTCATTGATTTTTGCTGCTCCTTCATTTGCTATTGACTTTCTGATAAATATCTTTTTTTTGAAGGTGAAGGACAAAACTATAAAGTCTCTAGGTGTCTAGTGATTGGACATGGCTGTATAAAGATTCTGAATCCAAGGTTGTCTAAGCCAAATAAATCCTCAAACTTCCTGAGGGGCTTGCATTCCAGCTTATCCATAAAATCCAAGCTGATAATATGTTCTCTTTTAAATAAAAATGTAGAGTGAGTACAATAACATCACATGCTTATTTTACATGGCCCGGTGACTGTGACTTACAGGAGCTTTACAAGTTATCAAATACGCTAAAGCTGGACTTGACTTTATTGCACAAAAATCTAATGCCACTTATTTTCCTTTTCAAGTTTCAGCTGTAATTTGTTAAGCAGTTTTCCCTGGAAAAGTGTCTTTTCATTTCTTTGGGAGTTCATTAGTTAGGCTAGTTAGTGAACTGATTCCATTAAGGTCGTGAAGATCAGCTCTTGGAATGACCCAAATAATCCACCTTTGTATACACATCTGAGACAGTGGCTTCTCTCTTCATGACTGCTGATCCTCAGTC
>NW_021889960.1:0-651 GCF_006229205.1 Suricata suricatta
GTAGCAGAGGTAGGGATAAGCTTACCAATAATGTTTGATTTTAAGGCAACAGGCATCTGAATGTTTCAAAGGTAGATTCTGATGATGCATAGTGTAGTATTCTTTGTTCTTGCTAGGTTAATTGAATTTCAAAGACTGTTCCTTAAACTGATTAGATTATAAATTTTATGCTCAGTTTTGCTGAATAATATTTTTTCAGTGAATTAATACCCTAGGAACTAATTGAAGCAGTGGCGATATTTTGGATAGCATCTTTACTTCCTTGATTGCATATTTTTATATAAGTAAATTGCTTATGAAACTGGGAATTTCTATTTCTAAGACCATAATAAAAAAAAACAGGGTAATTTCCACTGTTAGGTAGAGTAAGATATTATCTATATCTGACTTTTAAAATGAGCCAATAAAGCCTTATTAACTAATATATGTCTATGTGTTTTATAAAACTCTTTGGAAGATTAACTAGTGGGTTTTTGTTAATCTAATGCATTTTTTGTAAACTAAAAGAAAGTTGTTTTCCATGAGATAGATTTTTTATTCAGCTGTAATTTGGAGTTTAGGAGAGCCTTGCTGATATGGATTTTGAGGCACTGTCAGAACGTGGGTTGGGAGGAGGGGCAGGAGTGGGATTGCTATAGTTAAAGAGCAACA
>NW_021889961.1:0-651 GCF_006229205.1 Suricata suricatta
GTTTATTGAAACTGTATGAAGGAGAAGTCTTCCCCTGGCTCAGAAATTGTTTGCCTGGAACCACGCCGACCCGGGCTGGGGAGCCAAACGGGACTGGAGAGAATAAATCCACAGCAGAGCTCCAGGTCGGGCGAGAGCTGTGGCTTCCAGGAAGGCCGCAGGGGCCAGAGGAAGCGCCCCTGCCGCCGAGCGCGGAGAGACCTCTGCTCCCAAGGAGAGAAAATACGATGACTAGAAAACGCACCGGCTCTTTGGGCGGCGGACGTGTTCTTACTGGTTAATGTTTTTATGCCCATACTCTTAGGGAAGAACAGAACTAACCTGAAAACTGTTGACAGCAGAGAGCAAGAAAGAGAAGCAGTGCTGACCTCCTCACCACCCCCACAAGGCAGGAGAGCTTGGGCGGAGGGGTTGGGGGGGCAGGGGCAGGTTCTGGAAACGGCGCGACCGGGGCACTCACCGTTGACGAGGCCATATTTCTGGGCCAGTAGGGCAGCCTGCAGACTTTTCCCACTGCCCACGGGCCCGCAGAGCAGCACTCGCGGGGTGAACGGGGCGTTAGATCGATGGCTGGTTTGGGCATAGGTCAGAGCTGGAAAGAGAGGATGTGAGCACAGTAAAGGCAGGTCCTGAAGAAAGGGAGCCGCTCAC
>NW_021889962.1:0-651 GCF_006229205.1 Suricata suricatta
TTGAGCCTCAGTTTCTTTATCTGCATTGTGGGCTCATGTGAATGAAGGGGGGGTGGCCCAGATGACCCCTGATTGCTTTAGGGCTCTTAGGCTAAACCCAGAATTTTTAATTTTATTTTATATTTTTACTTTTTATTTATATATATTTTTAAACCCAGAATTTTAAGAGCATGTTCTCATCCATCTGCGAAATGCGCGGCGGGCAGGGGCCTCGGAGGAGTGACCTCAAAGCATGGTCCCACTCAGTAGCCCAGGGGGCCAAGGATCCCTAACCAGCTTCTGTGTCACCTCCCCCACCCTGACCTTTCCCTCTCTGACCCTACCTGCTTCCTCCCACCCTGGTTCACTGTACTCCGGCCCCACTACCTGTTGGCCAATCTTCACGCATGCCAAACAGCTCACAGCCTCAGTGCTCTGCACTTGCAGTGGCCTCTGCCGAAAATGCACTGGCCCTGGGCGTTCACACGGCCCCCACCTGACTCTTTCAGGGGCTTGCTCAAACGTCCCCTGCCCCGGGATGAGGCCTTCTCTGACCCTCCACCCGACAAACACCCCAGTCCCTCCACACCTGCCTCTGCTTTATTTCCCTCCCTCGTGCCTGTCACGCTACCTGCTACATGGAACCAACTGTCCCCACCAGACTGTCAGCGT
>NW_021889963.1:0-651 GCF_006229205.1 Suricata suricatta
GTAGATGTGGAAAATGCATTTGAAAAGCTAATGAATATTTATAACATGAAGGAGAGAAGGAGAAAAGTGTAAAAGATAGTTTTGTCAATCTTACATAACATCTATAGTTTTATTCATGGTATAGTTACCCATATAAAGTTGGATCTATTCCTGGGGCGCCTGGGTGGTTCAGTCGGTTGAGTGTCCGGCTTCGGCCCAGGTCATGATCTCACAGTTTGTGGGTTCGAGCCCCACATTGGGCTCTGTGCTGACAGCTAGCTCCGAGCCTGGAGCCTGTTTCTGATTCTGTGTCTCCCTCTCTCTCTGCCCTGGCCGCTCATGCTCTGTCTGTCTCTGTCTCAAAAATAAATAAAACATTAAAAAATTAAGATAAAAAAATTAAAATAAGATATATTCCTAAAAACAAATTTAAACTTCATAGTCACCATACCTTGATGAAAATGGAACAAGGTAGGAAAAAAGAGCTTTTCTTTCTTTTTTATTTTTGAGTGAGAGAGAGAGAGAGACAGTGTGAACAGGGGAGCATCAGAGGGAGATACAGAATCTGAAGCAGGCTCCAGGCTCCGAGCTAGCTGTCAGCACAAAGCCCTTTGCAGGTCAGAACCCACCGACCATGAGATCATGACCTGAGCCTAAGTCGGATGCTTAACC
>NW_021889964.1:0-651 GCF_006229205.1 Suricata suricatta
GGTCTTTGTCTTTGAATCAAGGTAATGCTGGCCTCATAGAATGAGTTTGTAAGTTTTCCTTCCATTTCTATTTATGGAATGGCTTCAAAAGGATAGATGTTAACTCTTCTTTAAATATTTGGTAGAATTTCTGTGGAAAGCCATCTGGCCTGGACTCTTGTTTTTGGGAGAATTTTGATTACTAATTCTATTTCTTTACTGGTTATGGGTATGTTCAAATATTCTATTTCTTCTTGTTTCAGTTTTGGAAGTTTATATCCTTCATAAAATGTGTCCATTTCTTCCAGATTGCTCATTTCATTGTCATATAATTGCTCATAATATTTCTTATTATTGTTTGTATATCTGCTATGTTTTTGTGATCTCTCCCCTTTCATTCTTGATTTTATTTACGTGGGTCCTTTCCTTTTTCTTTTTGGTCAATCTGGAGAGAGGTTTATCAATTTTTTAAATTCTTTCAAGGAACCAGCTCCTGGCTTCATTGACCTGTTCCACTATTTTTTTGTTTGTTTTGATAGCATTGATTTCTGCTAATATCTTTATTATATCTTGTCTTCTGCTGCTTTGGGTTTCTTTTTTCTTTTGCTGTTATTTTTCCAGGTTTTTATGGCATTTGGTTAGTTTGTGTATTTGAGTCCTTCCTTCCTTAGG
>NW_021889965.1:0-651 GCF_006229205.1 Suricata suricatta
TTTATAGAAACTCTATTCATATCAACCACATCTGAAAGCAACCAAAAATCTGCACACCGGTTTTTATTCTAGCTAGGGTATAGGACACTAAGACGTCAGGTAACAAAGATGTCCTCCAGATTGTATAAATTTATAGAATGGAATATTATTAAAAATTAATAGGAGTAATCTCTCAAGTCCAAATACACACATGAATTTTAAATTCCTATTTCTCATGAAAGAAGAACATATATAAAAGACCACATTCCATATAATTGTAATTGTTTTATATTTTAGAAGAGGCGGGGTGGTGAAAAGGTTAGTGAGTGACAAGAGGTGGAAAAGTAAGAGGAGGGTGAAGGTGTGAAGCACAGCAATTGTGTTTGTGATGGTTCACATTTGTAAGTGACACTGATGATGGCCACACCACAGTATGCTGTAGTCACAGCCCATTAAACTCTACAGCACAGTGACAGCAGCTTAGTGCATGCCTGTAAAGTCACCTGGGCATCTAGGGTCCTCGATGGAGGGCCCCGTACAACATGATGTCATCTACTGCCACAAGTCTATGAATCCACCTCAGCACTGGGGTGTGGGACAGAAAGGTGCTGACCTGAGGAGCTTTGAAAAAGACAGAAGCCTGCATGTCCAAAGATAAAAGAAGCTATATAC
>NW_021889966.1:0-651 GCF_006229205.1 Suricata suricatta
TTTTATTTTCCAAGACTTGACAGGTAAAGCTTATGCTGGGCACACATGGCCCATATTTTAGGAATAGAGAACTTACAAATAACCAGGATCAGAAACTCAGAGGCAACATTATGGCAAAACGCCACATAACTACCACCACACCTCTACCACTATCCGCCAAATTTCAATTTTCCCATTCCCAAGATATGGAGAATATGAGTCCCATAAGTGATCATATTTGAGGGCTGCAGAAGAGGGTGTTATTAGAACCTACCACCTTGCAGAGTGTGTGATATTTATAAGAATTATATGTAGAACCAACACTACAACAGAGTCATTATGTTGGGGATAAAAACAGAGTTGACCAACACAGGTGCATTAAAGAACAATAAAATTTAATCTTACCTAACATAAATTGCTGGAACTTACAGCTTTTCTCAGAAATCAGCAGAGGATGCCAGTCAACCCCCCGATGCCAGCCAATCCTCAAGTCTGTCCACGTCATCTTTGCACATCCTTGTTCCCCTGGTTCAGTTACCCTAAAGCAAACAAAGAAGACGACCACTGGGCAACCAAACCACTAAAAAAGCCAAATAACTTCCCCATTTACCCCCATAAAAACCCTTTAGTCTGTGAGCAGTCCAGAACTCATAGCTCCTGCAGCCTTGAGTT
>NW_021889967.1:0-651 GCF_006229205.1 Suricata suricatta
CAAGCTCAGGCCGTCGGAGACCTCACGGCTGTGACCACACAAGCTCAGGCCGTCGGGGAACCTCGCGGGCTGTGACCTCCGTCCCTGATGCGCTGCTCCTCTCCCCCTGGGTTAGCCCTCCTCCTCGCCTCGGCCCCCACCAGCTCAGAGCCGCACGGAGGGGGGCTCGCCGCCCGCCAAGGGACATGCGAACAGGCACCCCCTGCCTTCATGTTCTGTCTTGAGTCCCCGCGCACCCCAGGCTCTGCGCCCCAGCCCGGGCGGCTGCCGTCCGCGCACCTAACACAGCACGGCTTCCCCAGGTCGGAGCTTAGGCTGAGGCTGTGCTGTCCCTGAGGCTCCGGGCCGGAGCGAGCGCTCTTGGCCAGCCGGCCGCATCTCCCCAGGCGGGGACCCGCGGTGGGGACACGTTCCTTCCTCCCTGGACCCCCAGGATGCGGCTCGGCACCTGGTGTGGACTAGTCCCTGGGGTCCGTGGGAGTCGGCCGAGGGCACGGGGCTCTGCCGCGGGCAGGAGAGAAGGGGGTCGGGCCCCAGGTGGAACCGAGCGTGGTGACCGGGACCAAACCACTTCCCGACTTGGACGCACCCGTAAGTCCCACAGGAAGGCGGAGTGGGGGCGGGAGGCGCGCACGCAGAGCACCTGCTCTC
>NW_021889968.1:0-1422 GCF_006229205.1 Suricata suricatta
CATGGATTCCATGGAGCAACACATGGATTCTTTAAGAAGAAAATTAACCTGCCGCACTAAAAGAAGTAGAGAATGACTAAGAGAAGCTAATAAACTTTTGAAGAGAAGGCAGGAATAATAAGGGGCAAGTGGTCTACATGTTAAGAAGCATTTGAATATAATGTGATTTAGACAGGTATTTCTAGGCCATGTTTAATATGTAGCACATTTATTTAAAGCATACCTAGGTATGTATGTGAGTTAAAGATGTGGAAAATGTGGTAAAAAATAGTAGAGTAAAAACAGATTCTCCATAAATGTAGTATGGCCCTCTGTTTTGAATGTAATACCTTAGAATCCAAATGGGTTGAGACAGGAACAGATGTTTCACATAAGAGAAAAAAGAAATTTATAAAAAAGTATAGAGTGAAATGTTTTCATTAATCAAAATTATAAATTGAATAAATTTATAGTAAGATACTACTTCTCACTTATCACCTACAATTTAGCAAAAATTTAGCACATATAATACTATACATACATGAGTGTGTGTATGCATGAAATGATAAGAATTTAGAGAAATTAAGCATTATTATACACTCAGTGACTGTAAATTTTACAGATTATTTATATATTTAGTCATTTATAAAATAGCTCCCTTTCTAATTATCTTGGGCAATAGTCTAGCTTTTTTTTAAGCTTATTTTATTTATTTTGAGAGAGAGAGAGAGATAGAGATCAGGGGAGGGGGGAGAGAGAGAGAGAGAAAGAGAATCCCAAGCAGGCTCCCTGCTGTCAGCACAGAGCCTGATGTGGGGCTCCAACTCACAAACTGGGAGAACATGATCTGAACCAATACCAAGAGTCAGCCACTTAATCAAATGAGCCACACAGGCACCCCCAGGTTTATTATTATGAATAGCGAATTCAGCAGTTTTTTTCTTCATATTCATCACATATTAGAAAACAATATCTAAAAAGTTCTTTAAAGTTTCTGACAGTAACAAAGTGCCAGTTCAGTGCTACATCCTCAGTACCTACTGCACAGCAAATTATAAGGACTTAATAAATATTTTTCAATGGAGTACATGATTCATGTATATGTATAATAAATATCATGTAGATATTTAGTATAATAACTGAAAAGCCTAAGTAGCAACATGAATATATATTGTGTTGAATATATAAATGAATATATATATAATGGAAGAAACAATATTAAGGTAAGTTCAACAGTGAAAGGATGATGCAAAGTTATTCATCATGAAATACCAGGAAGTCATAACTGAAATGAATCTCAGTTTCCTGATCTGTTACATGTGAATGAGTTTATAGTTAACATAGTCACATAGGGAGAGGGGAGTCAGATAATATATATAAAAACCATTTTACAAAATAAAAGATCTTCACAAATGTTAAGCAGTAATTTTCATGATTCACCAT
>NW_021889969.1:0-651 GCF_006229205.1 Suricata suricatta
ATTTTTTAATGTTTATTTTTGAGAGACAGAGTGTGAGCAGGGGAGGGGCAGAGAGAGAAGGAGACACAGACTCTGAAGCAGGCTCCGGGCTCTGAGCTGTCAGCACAGAGCCCAACATGGGGCTTGAACTCACAAACCATGAGATTATGACCTGAGCCGAAGTCGGCCGCTTAGCCAACTGAGCCACTCAGGTGGCCCTTTAATGTTTATTTTTGAGAGACACAGAGACAGAGATAGAGAGAGAGACAGAGAGAGAGCACTCAAGGGAGGGGCACAGAGAGGTGGGCAGAGGAGCTGAATCAGGCTCTGTGTCTTCTGCAGGGAGCCCAAAGCAGGGCTCAGACTCACAAACCCTGAGATCATGACCTGAGCTGAAGTCAGACTTTTAAGCTTAACCATCTGAGCCACCCAGGAGCCCCTGTTACTTTTTTTTTTAACCTGTTAGTTACCTGAAGCAACTGAGGCCAGGAAGACTGCACCTCACAAATTCCCTGCCCCTCCCCCTACCCCCCAACATGGGATTTGAACTTAGAACCCCAAGACAGAGTTGCAGGCTCCACTGACTGAGCCAGCCAGGCACTCCAACCCTGTCTCTTTTGTTTCCCTCAGGTGGGATTCAGTGGTTTGCCATTCAAGGCTGCACAGAGACCC
>NW_021889970.1:0-651 GCF_006229205.1 Suricata suricatta
GAACACTCACCTGTGCCAGGTGATGAAGAGCCCTTATCAATTCACCCATCCCTGAAAGATGGAGGTGAGTGTGGAGGTTTCTTATAAGAGGAGCAGAGGAGAGGGAAGAGGGAGGGTGGGGGGGTTAGGGGAGAGGGGAGGGGATACTCAGAGAACAGCAGGCTGCACCTGTGTGATTACTGCTCTCACTGCTCAGCAGCCTGCTGAAGCCACCCCACAAGGAGAATGGTTCTGCGGCTTCCCACACCCGGGGTCTGCTACTTCCTGCCAGGCATCCAGGTCCACCAGGTCAAACGGGAAAGCAATATGGATCTCCAAACACGCTCAATCCATGCCAACTACAACCATGCCACAGGAAGTAACACAGGCCACAGGACCATGCCACAGGGCTCACGCTGGGCCCTCTCTGTTAACAGTACAAGACCAACCTCTTCCACCATCTCATTTCCATCCTCTGCACACAGCCCTCCCAACCTTCTCAAACGCATCCCCCCAGGAAGAGCTTCTCAGACAGTCTCTAAGCTTTTTTTTAATTTTTTTTATTTTTTTAACATTTATTTATTTTTGAAGGACAGAGAGGACAGAGTGTAAGTGGGGAAGGAGGAGAGAGGGAGAGAGAGAGAGAGAGAGAGAGAGAGAGAGAGAGAGAGA
>NW_021889971.1:0-651 GCF_006229205.1 Suricata suricatta
GCACTTTTGTTCACAGTTAGTAATTCCTCAGTTTCACATACAAAAGCTGGTAAGGAAGTTACTCAGCTACCATTTATCTCCTGAACATGTCCAGTCCAAGGAAATAACTAACATATCATGTCAGTGGTAACAGAATGAGTAGTACCCAAGGTATTTCTGGAAAACCTAGCATCTATGTCTCTCTCTTAGAGAAGGCATTAGAGACACAAATCATTTTAGAAGTGGAAGTCTCCCTTGGGACTTAAACTTGAACATCCTCATTTTACCAAGAAGGAATATAAATATCCAAGACCTAAGAGGAGTTTTCCAAGTTTACATTCCTACTTAGTAACAGAACTGACACTAGTTTCCAGATTCTGTGCCAGTAGCAAACTCTAATATCACATATTGTTACACCACATTACTTCCCCACTAGCAAGTGCATAGAAGACACAATGAAAAAAAGTTGTTCAAGTAAAACATTCTTGCTTATTAAGCACTAAAACCTGTCAGGGAGGGCAATGTCCAAACACCAGTATTCAATAATAGCTTGAAGTTTTCAAGAAAACTTCCTACACATAAAATGCACGGCAGATTGACTGACAGGGTTATTACAGAACTGAGACATCCCTAACAAGAACTAGATTTAAATAGAGTATATGGCAATTATGA
>NW_021889972.1:0-651 GCF_006229205.1 Suricata suricatta
ACACACACACACACACACACACACACACACACACACAGTGGTTCATGACCTCCCATTATCCTCCCTTTCTCAAAGTCTTGTGACCCTACTTTCCATCACTTCTGAAAGCCTCCAGGGTTTGAGG
Source organism: Suricata suricatta (assembly GCF_006229205.1). Taxonomy (NCBI): domain Eukaryota; kingdom Metazoa; phylum Chordata; class Mammalia; order Carnivora; family Herpestidae; genus Suricata; species Suricata suricatta. Next base: position 125 of record NW_021889972.1, read on the forward strand.
AGATGGGGCTGGGGGCCCTCTCTGGGACCTAGAAGCCAATAACCAGATAGTTGCTCCATTAGCCTTGTAAGGGTGGCATGTTTGTGTGTGGGCCCCCCTTCCCCGCACATGCACCCCACCCTTGTCCTTCACTTCTCCCACATTCCACCACCCTCTACCCTGCACTCCTCCTCTCTGAGTACTGCCTCTAACCCTGGGTTCCTTTATCTGTCTCAGTCTCATATCTCTTCCACAGGGGCCCTCCCTTGCTCAGGCTTTTCATAGTTTGGCCTGGACCTTATCATTCTGCCCCAGGCCATCACTATCTCTCTCCCCAGTTCCATGGACTCTGTAGCCTGGTTTCTCCATGTCACTACCCTTTTCCTCCTTCTACACCATCTTCCTTCTTCTTCACTCCTCCCATGCTCTACCTGAAGCTGCAGCTCCGTCCAATTGTCAATCCTGGCCCTCAGTGTAATTCTGTCTGGGTTCTTTCTCCCATTCACCCTCTCGGTTTTAGAAGTGGTGGCTGTGCTTTACTCCCTCCC
>NW_021889973.1:0-651 GCF_006229205.1 Suricata suricatta
GAAAGTGATGGCAGCCCCAGCAATAAGTTAAATTTAAGGTTCTTACAATCATTTGGAAGGGTCCTTTAGTGCATTTTTCTTGTGGAAGAAGGCTTCAGGGATAGTTCTGAAGGATGAAAGATTATCAATGTCCCCCTCCCCACCTTTCTTGTGTCTCTCAGAATGTAAGCTGTTGGTTTCAAAATTGCTAGGCGGCTGTTACCCTCCACCACCTCAAAATTCAAGTGTCCCCCTTCAGTAACTCAGGCTTCACTTTTTCCCCCTCTAATCATTCTCTATTCACACCTAGACCTTTTGTGTGGAAGGGTTTAGGACAAGAGGAATCAGCATATTTTTATAAAACTTAGCCAGGATTAAATTTGTACACCTTAAATGCCCTCTGGCCAGGCCGTACCCTGAGGATGAGGATGTGCCAATCATGATGGTCTGGGACTCCCTGGTAGGGAAGAGACATATGCATCATGCCCAGGAATTGTCAGGACAGAATCCTGAGTTGTCAAAGCATGTCTGTCTTAACCTCATCCAGTTCTTCCTAATCATTACCTCGGAAGTAGATTCAAGGGTATGATCCTTTTCTGGGGATAGTCCCATTAACTACCTTATCAGTGTGTTTGGACAGAAGGAAATACCACTGGTGGAGTCAGACTTTCA
>NW_021889974.1:0-651 GCF_006229205.1 Suricata suricatta
GTCATGATCTCATGATTCGTGAGTTTGAGCCCCACATCAAGCTCTATGCCAGCAGCACAGAGCCTGTTTGGGATTCTGCCTCTTCTCTCTGTCCCTCCCCTGCTTGCTCTCTCTCTCTATCAAATAAAAATAAACTTTAAAAATGTTGTTGGAAAAAAAAAAAATAAAATGATAAACCTACCCCCCAACCAGCCCATCTCCAAATACCAGCATATCGAGCATTGGTCCCCAACACGGGAATGTTGGGGGCAGCGAGGGGACACGATTCAGTCCATAGCAATTATGCACGTCTTTGTTTTATCTAGACCCTCGTTTTTAAAAATTTGGTTATTCATTCATTTTTGCTGGTGTATTTTAAGGCACAGATTACCATTTCACTTTAAGACTTTCTTGTACATCTCTAAGAGGTAAGGATTTAAAAAATATATATACCCAGAATGCTGTTTTATCCCCCCAAAAAAGTACCAATAACTATAAGGTCATCTAATGTCTAGCCCATGTTTGAATTTCCCTAGTTTTCTCAAAATACCTTTTTTTTTCAATAATTGTTTTAAGTTTATTTATTTTGAGAGCAAGACCACAAGCTTGAGTGGGGGAGGGACAGAGAGCGAGGGAGAGAGAGAACCCCAAGCAGACTCCATGTTATCAGCA
>NW_021889975.1:0-651 GCF_006229205.1 Suricata suricatta
CCATATCATAGGAATTCCAGAAGAAGAGAGAGAAAAACGGGATTAAGGGGTACTTGAACAAATTATAGCCGAGAACTTACCCAATCTGGGGAAAGAAAGAGACATTGAAATCCAAGAGGCACAGAGAACTCCCCTCAGACTAACTTGAACCCACCTTCTGTATGACATATCATAGTGAAACAGGGAAGGTATAAGGATAAGGAGAGAATTCTGCAAGCAGCTAAGGATAAAAGGACCTTAACATACAAAGGAAGACCTATCAGAGTAGTTGCAGACCTATCTACTACAACTTGGCAGGCCAGAGAGGAATGGCAGGAAATCTTCAATGTGATCATCAGGAAAAGTATGCAGCCAAGAATCCTTTATCCAGCGAGCCAGTCATTAAGAATAGGAGAGATAGGGGTTTTCCCAAACAAACAAAAATTGAAGGAATTCTACACCACTAAACCAACCCTACAATAAATCCTGAGGGGAATCTATGAGGGAATTGTTGCAAAAAACACATGGTACCAGAGACACCACTACAGGCATGAATCCTACAGAGAAAACAGTGTTATTTTTCAATAATAACACTGAATGTTAATGGACTAAATGCTCCAATCAAAAGATAGAGGGTATCATAATGGATTAAAAAACAATATCCATCTATTT
>NW_021889976.1:0-651 GCF_006229205.1 Suricata suricatta
CATGGAACCTTCTTCAGATCTTCTATCCCACTCCCACCCCACCTCCACTTGCTCATGCTTTCTCTGTCTCTCAAAAATAAACAATTTAAAAAAGAGAGCAAAAAAATAGTAATAAATAAATAAATAAACATTTAAAAAGGATATCTATGTATTGAAACTATTTACTTTTTCTCTTCTGACAAAACACAAGGTTCATTGATTTCTCTATATTAGATATATTAAAATGTGTTCTGTAAACTAAAAAATTTAAGTTTGAATTAACAACAATGAAAGTTTATTTTCACTCATACAGAATTTTTTTTCTTAAAATAGACTGTGAGAAAAGATTCCTTTCCTGAGGTTTACTTTGAAATCAACCAAAAGGAGTATAAAATCTAATGCTCTTCACAGAGAACAATGTGGCTACTGACAGCCGAAGTGTATTTTTCCAAAGATTTTTTATAAACAATACAGATTTGGTGCTGTTTGTCTCTTGCAACTTGGGAAATCAGTCTTGAGCCTGGGAATTCTCTCTAAACCCAGTGACTAGCAACCACTGTTCTAGTAGTCTAGGAAAGGACATAAAAGCATGGCATTTTTTATTACTTTTAATATCCTTCACCTATCTAACTTCCTTCTTCAGTCCAGATTCTATTTTTGAGAAATCTTCCT
>NW_021889977.1:0-651 GCF_006229205.1 Suricata suricatta
ACTCCCACCCCTTTAGCAATCCTCAATTTGTTCTCTATAGTTCAGTCTCTTATGTTATGCATCCCTCTCTGTTCTGATCTTATTTTATTTTCCCTTCCCTTCTCCTATGTTCATCTGTTTTGTTTCTTAAATTCCACATGAGTAAAATAATATGGTATTTGTCTTTCTCTGACGGACTTATTTTGCTTAGTTGTATCCACTCTAGTTTCAGCCACGTTATTGCAAATGGTAAGATTTCATTCTTTTGGATGGTTGAGTAATATTCCATTTTAAATATATACTACATCTTCTTATTCATTTGTCACTCAATGGACATTTTGGCTCTCTCCATACTTTGGCTATTGTTGATAGTGCTGCTGTAAACATTGGGATGCTTGTGTCTCTTTGATCAGCATTTTTGTATCCTTTGGATAAATGCCTGGTAGTGCAATTACTGGGTCATAGGGTAGTTCTATCATTAACTCACCTCAACACTGTTTTCCAGAGTAGCTGTACCAGTTTGTACCAACAGTGTAAGAGGGTTCACCTTTCTCTGCATCCTCATCAATATCTGTTGTTGCCTGAGTTGTTAGTTTTAGCCATGCTGACAGTTGTGAAGTGGTATCTAATTGTGTTTTTATTTTGTTTTACCCTGATGATGAATGATGTTGA
>NW_021889978.1:0-651 GCF_006229205.1 Suricata suricatta
TCTCTCTCTCTCTCTGTCAAAAATAAATAAATGTTAATAAAACAAAATTAGTTAGCTGGCACTAATAAACTAAATTGCCATCTCATATTTGTTAGATATTAATCAAATCTCCACGTGTTACTATGTCTTTTCTTCTTGAAGAAATGTCAGAAATCTATAATAACAATATTGTCATCTTCCTGTAGATAAGTATCTATTACTGTTTTAGTTTCTGATGACCTGGGCCAAGGTGACCTTGTTCAGTTCCTAGCTGGGAAATGTATCTGTTTTCCAGGCAAGAATATAAGAATGCACAATGGAAAAGGATTTCTAATTTCTGGGATTGAGAACAGCTTAGTCTCATAGCCGCTCATGACTTGCTCAAGAGGTGTCAGTGATGTTTGATTCTGTTCCCAGATATCAGCAGTGGATTAAAGAAATGAAATAATAGATTACCATTAAATGAACTTAGGAAATTTTGGAGTTACGTTCTATTAAAATATTATGCCTACAAATTTCACTTTCTACATTTTGTTTATTTTTTGAAAGGACAGAAGCAAATATGTGCTACCTGGTGTTTTTCTCTCTTCATGACCTCTTCTTTGCTCTTCATATTGCCAATCTAAGTGCATCCTGACACTGGGCTCCCTTCCAATCTGGCAAACTCAGAAC
>NW_021889979.1:0-1422 GCF_006229205.1 Suricata suricatta
TAGGGTCTAATACAAATTCAATAAAAATAAGACTAAAAACAAAAGGATGACCAAAATGGCATTCAGAAAAGAGAGTAAAGAGGAGTTGAATTAAGGAATTCTAATTGGCTAGTTATATTCTGTTTCTTTGGCTATGTGATGACTAAATGGAAATTTATTTGATTCTTTTAATTGGAATAGACACATGTTTTATATGCTGTCATACCCATATTTCATAATAAAGAATAACAAAATTTCATCCAAATTTAGTTTACTGCTACATTAATTTAATGCATAGTCATTGAATGCCTTTAGTCTACCATTGTATTGATGTTAAATTGAATAGACAAGCTGTATCTTTTCAAAAAAATTAAATATCAGTATGGTTTAGACAAGCACACCAGAAATAATATTACAGTATTATCACACATTCCATGATAAGCCTGTGCATGGAGAAAAGACAGTTTAAACTGGTCTGGAATTTAAGGTTTTGTGCATTCACAGAAGACTTCTTATAGATGTGACAGCTGAGCTGAATATTGAAACATGTATGAAAAGGCGTTAACCAAGAGAACAGTCCCAAGAAATGCATTCCAGGAAGAACCAAATGTGTGAGAAGGCAGGCATGCTAGGGAAGGCTTGATTTTTGAAAAGCTTGATAAAACTGGTAATCTGTTGGCAATCACCATCTGATTGCTTAAGTCCTTTGGAAAGAAAAACCTATTAGGTTCTTGAGAGGCAAAAATAAAAAGAAGAGTCTTAGAAGCTGACAGAATCCAGCCTTCTTCAAGCATGGTGGCATGGTATTTTTCTGTTGACCTAACCCTTAAATGGAAAGCTACCAAAAGGAATCACAAAGTTCTATAATTTATTTTTTATCTTGATGTTATATCATCAGAGCAGGTATGGAAAATTGATTAGGCAAGAAACATGTTTTAAATTAAAACAGGTTAAACATCTTGAAAAGATAAAAGGATTAAAAACAAAAACAAAAACACAACAAAAAAGAAAAGGTAAAAGGATTTTAAAAATTCTACTATCTTCTCAGAGAAGAGTTACTCACAAAAATAGAAAAGATTATGTATTAAGAATAAAAACAAAAATAAGAGTTGGAAAGTTTAAAGAATCAGAAATAAATTCACAAGGAAAGCAAGTAGTTAAATTAAGAAGTCTTTTAGTTTAGTTTTTCAGGCATCATATTTTAAGAGACACCAGCAAACCCTAACACATCCAATTCAAAGTGTGGCGATTAAAATACGGACTATCCTAAAATGAGAGGGGAAACTTACAAAAATTAACAAAAGAACTGAGAAATGTTTATCCTAGAGAAGGAAAAGCTCAAGAGTGAAGAAAAATGGTCATAAGTCTTGGATAATTACAGTAAAGTAAATTTTACAGTAATATAAGGAAGAACTTTCTGGCTATCAGTATAGCCTAAATAGG
>NW_021889980.1:0-651 GCF_006229205.1 Suricata suricatta
TCTAGTAGTGAACCTGAGTTTCAATAAGAATTATTTTTCCATGGGTTTTATTGAGCTGAAAGGGAGCATCTAGGGAGATTTCATATTCTTACTTATTTTTCCTTGTAGTCAGTGTTCAGTTCCCAAAGTTGTGTGCGTCATCTAATATTTGTAATGATTTCTACATTCTCAAATGTGGCAAACCAGTGATCACCTTTATCTTAAGTCTTGAAAATATTTTTCTTCCCAATTCACGCTGGCTTTAGAGCTATGTGAGTGAATCTACATCTATCTTCCATTCCAATAAAGATCAACATCCTACATTGCTCTTTTGTGGCCGTGGCTTTGGGGATAGCTAAGGTTTCTGAAAATTTAGACTTCACACAGCATTCAGTTCCCCTCCAAAGCTATGAAGACCAGTACAACCGAGAAAGGAAAGCGATCTTGAATTCTGCATTGCCCTTGGTAAGTCAGTATTCATCAGCCCACCTGGATAATTGAATAGGTGTCTGTCGCTGAACTGCCCTGGTGCTCCGACCTAATTGGGACTGCGTCTCTCTCCTGTCTGTAAATTAATCTGGGTGGAACTGGGCAGGGGAAAGTGTTACCAGCTGTAAGATTGTGCAGCCAGCTACTCCAAGACCAGAACAAAAGTGAAAAGAAGACACAGGC
>NW_021889981.1:0-651 GCF_006229205.1 Suricata suricatta
AGAAAGAACAAGTTGACACCTTTGTGTTGGTCAGTGGGATTTCATGGTTTGTGTCAGTTTAATCATTCACCATATTAGTTTCCAGTTTTTGGCTATTGCAAATAAAATTGCTATGAACAACTGTATATAGGTTTTTGTGTGGGTAGTTACTAGATCATTGGTGCACATATGTTTAGTTTTGTTAGAAACTGTCCAACAATTTTCCAGAATGGTAATACCGTTTTACATCCTCATGAACAATGTTTGAGAGATCTAGTTTATTTGCACCACTGCCAGCATTTTGTATTGTCACAGTTTTTAATTTTAGTTCTAATGTTTCATTATATCTCAATATGGTCTTAGTTCACATTTCCTGAAGTGCTAGTGATGTTGAATATGTTTTCACATGCTTATTTGCTATCATTTATTCTAAGTGAAATGTCTCTTCATGTGTTTTGCTGAATTCGTAATTGGTTTCTTTTTTACTGTTCAGTTTTGCAATTTCTTTATATATGCTAGGTATGAGACCTCTGTTAGGTAATGTGATTTGCAGATATATTCTTCCAATCTATAGCTTGTCATCGTCTTGAGAGGGTTTTTCACAGAGCAAAAGCTTGAGTAAGTCCAATTTCTAAATTTTTTAATAGATTATTTTTTGGTGTCATATCTAAG
>NW_021889982.1:0-651 GCF_006229205.1 Suricata suricatta
TGGAGTCAGGGAAGGCCAAGTAGGGAGCCAGGGCTTTCATCCCCACCAACTGGTAATGCGGCACCCCTCCCCACATGCCTCCCTCTCCCTTCTGGGGCGAGGTTGAAGAGGCCTAACAGAGAAGCAAAACCTATCTAGATATCATGGCACTATCTAACAAGTACACCTTTCCAACCGTGGGATGTCAGTCGAAGCCACAGGGGAGTTGTAATGAGGAACTCCCACCAGGGAGGTAGAAGTGGGGGCTGAGTAGGGAGTAAGAACTCCCACTTCTGTCCAGTAATAACAAGGAGCCCTACCTCCTTGGGTGTCAATGGAGGCCAAGTAGGGAAACTGGATTTCTGTTTCTTTCTGGCAGTAAAGAGGTAGTTTCCCCCCATTTTCCTACCAGAATTGTGTCCAAAGAAGCCAGCTAAAACAGACAGTTTAAATGAGATCCAGAGTCTCACAATATAATACCCAAATTTTCCAAGTTCTAATAAAAATTCACTCATCAAAGAAAACTCACAAAGAAACAGAGAGCTCTCAAGCTGAGTAAAAATAATAATTAATAGATGCCCAAGCAGGATGACAGACATGTTACAATTATCTGGAAAAAAAAAACAATTTAAAACAGCCATCATGAAAATGCTTCATTGAGCAATTATGCAA
>NW_021889983.1:0-651 GCF_006229205.1 Suricata suricatta
AAAAAGAAGAGGAAAAAAAAAAGTAAAGAAAATAATAAGGGAACAACCCAAGACACACTTCCTAGGGGGAAAAAAAAAACAGCATGTAATTTCTGTCCTTGATGGAATGTATTAAATAAGCAAACACTCCCAACAAGCAAAATCCTGTCCCTTTTAAACCTCTCCCAGCCCTTTTTCTGAGAGTCAGCCTGAAAGACTCATTCCTGTGCTATCTCCCCTGTGCTCAGCCCTAGTGAAGCCTTGCCTGGAACTCCCATTTGGCCTCTAGTCAATTTCCATTGCTTAGAGAACCCAAGGATCTGAGGTGGTCACACCTCTACCCAACCCTTGTCAGTCAAGAGACTGCAATAAAGTATAGTTTTTATTGGACATCTGTATGGGCCAGGGATTCTGCTGGTTGCTATAGGGGATTCAGCAGCAAGCAAGAGAGATTGGCCTTTCCCTCAGGGCTTGCTAGTCAGCTCCTATGCTCATCAGTGAAGGAAAAGAGCAATTTATCATTCATCCTGGACACTTCAACCCTGATATTTCCGCGCTTGAGAGCTCTTTCGGATGTCTCAGTCTCACGGCATTCTGTTCATTGTATTCTGTACCACCTTGGTTCCCCAGAGCAGGTTAGAACCACCGAGCACATCAGCCATTACCATCCTC